>NW_019385240.1:351572-358284 GCF_000671375.1 Centruroides sculpturatus | reverse complement strand
GAAATCGATTCGATTGATTTCTTATAAATTGAATATCATATTTTACTTACTTATTAAAATTTTTCCAACAAATCTGAAGAAAACGGTAGAAAAGAAAAAAGCGGAAGTTTATTTGTTTTCTCCTTCAACAAAACGGCACCAACAATGGAAACATTCAACAACGCATTCCAACAATTGGTTACTTTCGAAGAATATGTTACGCTCGTTATCAAAACATTAACCGATTTGAATTATTTTACTTTAAAAATTAAAGTTCAAACAGAAATTTGTAGTAACACTCAAACATGAAATTCTTCCTTTTGTGATGTGTTTTTAGGTTCACGGGTCCCAGAACTTTGGAAATAACTCTGATGGTCAAATTTGACCGCATTCCAATACTTTTCCTTGTTATTTATACGTGAATTATCAGTGAGAATAAAATGCATTTTCAATCCACTAGTGTTTTACACCATTAGAAAGGAAACAATATGCAAAAATTAAAAATATAATCGTAGTTTTTGATGCCGTGACGATAATTTCACTATTTTAGATTAAAAACTGGACACTACGTGACCCTACTCGTATGTTTTAGACGAGTTTTTAGACAGACGGATGTATATAATTTTTTTCAAATTGCAACCCAACAAAATGACCGGAATCGCGCGTCGAACGTTGGCAGGAATTTTCGACTTCCTACGAATGACCCTGGATTTTACTTTTATTTTCATTCTAATTATGAGTAAGCATAAATTTGCTGAAGAGCAGAATGGTACAAGGACACACAATAGGGAGATTCAGGCTTGTATTGATCTGTTAGGATACGCATTGTGGACAACACATACAGTACCTCATCGGTCCTTTTTTAATTTAACATCCATCAGGTTACAATTTACACCCGATTAAAATATTATAAAGTTTACAGATTTTTTTAAAACTATAATTTACTGCCCACAACTGCCGACCACTTTCGAAAAGGTCGAAGAAGTCTCCCGAATTTTCCTGCCGCAGACACAGTTTTTAATTAAAAACGTAGAGAATTTTCTTAATTTTAACCAATTGACATTTACTTAGTCCACAATATTTTTGACATAAATGCATTTACTTATTTATTTTACATTTATTATTATTATTATTATGCAAATACGAAGATTGTCAATACCGACATTCTATTTCCACGTATTTGCGACGTGCGAGAGGTATGGAAGTCCTTAGGCACGAAATATTTGCCACGGTCTTAGCCTCCTATCCCTTCGCATACGATCTATAAATTTTCACTGTCCCTGCTGTCTGTCTATCCATCCTTTATCTCGAGAACAAAGCTTCATAGATGAAAGTCGACACCAGATATGGAAACCTTAAAGGCAAAAGGCCCCTATTAACTACACATGAACTTCCGATACAAACCGGAAGTCACGTTATTTTAATTAAAAAATTTTCTCTCGAAAGGAGTTAGATAGATGACCTACACGACTTCATTGCCAACGGAAAAGTATGATGTACAGGGGCAAATCACTACTACTGTAATTTAAGGTGGAAAGCACAACTAAACCCTCGGGTGTCGAACGAATGGCTTTTCGAACAATTCGGTTTACGAAGAAAATTTTAAATGCCATTTGTCCTGTTTGCTGTCTGATAACTCAGTTGCCAAAGAAGTTACTAAAAATGCAAAATAATATATATATATATAAAATATAATATTACATTTTTAGGCATTTTTATGCATGAAACACAGCTAAATTCGTAAAAACGGCTTTATTTTTGAGATCGGGAACGGATTCATTCATTTTATATTCTTCCTTATTTGGAAAATTTGTTTGGGTTTGAGAACAAATTGGTTTTCGAATAACTTTTAGGAACGAATTAAGTTCGAAAACCGAGGTTTGACTGAATTTTAAATGAAATAAATTAAAAATTGCAACCCTTCATTGTGACCATGTNATATTACATTTTTAGGCATTTTTATGCATGAAACACAGCTAAATTCGTAAAAACGGCTTTATTTTTGAGATCGGGAACGGATTCATTCATTTTATATTCTTCCTTATTTGGAAAATTTGTTTGGGTTTGAGAACAAATCGGTTTTCGAATAACTTTTAGGAACGAATTAAGTTCGAAAACCGAGGTTTGACTGAATTTTAAATGAAATAAATTAAAAATTGCAACCCTTCATTGTGACCATGTCACAATAAATGATTGCTAGTTACAAATATTTTACTACTCCAGTTCGAATTTTAAACTTAACCTTTAATAAACGATTAATGTTCGCATTGTTTTCGAGTCGTAATGCATGTAAGTTTATTTTCAATGGTAAAAAATATTTCCAGCACGAAATTTTATACTTTAATTTCAATACAACAATAATTTCGGTTTATCCGAATTTTTCTAAATCCGGACAAACGGGGTTCGATTATAATTACAAAAGAAAAGTATGCCAAGTCGTTTTGTTGTTAGGCCTTATTAATAAACTGGAAAAAGTTACATTTTTATAGCTTAACTTCAATAGATTTAATTTATCGCATTAAAATATTTTGTTTATACAGTACAAAGTTTTATGTTTATGTTTATAAAGACACTTGGTTGTATTCTCAATTAACATTGTTTTGAAAATTCCGTTATTTCATACGATGTTTTTTGTCTTTATTTTACGTAATTAATAATTTAACATTCGAAAGATTAATTTAAGATTGTAGGAAAAGAGTACAATTTAATTAATACCCGATAATTAAGTTTTTCACGTTTTAACTTACGTAACTTTTTCAAAAAACAATTTATTAGCAAAGGTTAGAAATTATAAAAACAGCGAAATCATGTAATTGAAAATAATTAAACAAGTTGAGAACATTGGCACCTCGAGACCAAGTCTGATTTTACTCATTACTCGAAAAAAATTAATTAAAATCAAATAAAAATCTAAGACACCACGAATCAATGGAGCCAAGAAAAACGCTTATAATTTGAATAGGATAAATTGAACATTATTTGTGGCACTTCAATTTTCGTATCCTTCGACTTTAGAATTAATGAGTTAACGGACTGGGGTGCAGATCGTCGCCATATTTATCTAGGCTGTTAGGGCCCGTTACCATCCTACCGAGTATTCTTTACAATGTGTTATTGGGGGGACAATCTACCTACTTGAAAGTCTACCTTCACGTATGAAAAATCTGTTACCTCTATTGATTTTGCAATTGTTATATATTCATTTTCTGCTCGTGGAAAGATTGCACATTCGCATTTAAGGACAAGTTAAGCTATAATTTATCTTGATTCTAAAGGTTAAATATCTGTAGTAATAAAGAGATAATGTTTGTAAGTACTGTATGTAAGTAAGTTTGTATGCAGCAGGTAATCTCCGAAACTACTCATCCGATTTCAAAAATTCTTTCACCAATATTTAGAATGGAACTTCAGGATGGACATGGGCTGTATATTATTCCGTTAAACATTCATATAAATTAAAAGATATGATCTAGGTTAAGACTTTTATGTTCAACAGATGGCGCTACGAGTACGACGCCCTAAGTTTGCTTTTTGTGAGGCATTATGCTTTTCTGTGAAAATGAATTAAAGCGGATCATCTTCTATCTATATATATAAATAAAAATGTAATAATCAAAAACTCAGAAACCCGCATCTAAAATAGTATAAATAGAAGCAGAGTTCTTTACCGTAAGCCTTAATCCTAACCATCTCCCTTCAGTGGGGTTGAATTTCGACCCCACTGAAGGGAGATGGTTTTCGCATACGATNAAATCCTTCTCTTTTACTGATGTATTTTTAGTGGAATGTTGTTTCATACATCATCCCCTCTGCTTGTTGATGGCATGTTTTGACCTCCAGTTTCCTGTGCAGCTTTGCAACTTTATCATTCAAGGTCTTTTGTGGTGTTAAAGGACATCAAATGGACTTTCCAAATGCTCTTTTGTGGTGTTTAAGGACACTCTCAGACTTTTGCAGCTCTTTCCACCTACGGACTTTTGTGATGTTGATACCCATAGACTTTAGAGCGGTACAACTCACTTATTTTGTGGTGTTTAGAGTTACCCTCGAACTTTTGCGGCGCTTCTCACTCACGGACTTTAGTGGTGCTGAAGATATCCATGGACTTATGAAAAGTTCACAGTGATAGTCTCATATGTGTTGACTTTGAAAATCTTCTGTCAACTGGAACATCGCTGTTCTAGATACGTTCATTGTCACGGGTTTGCTTTTATATTTAAGTTTTAATTGTTAATATAATATTGCATATTAGCATTTATGCCTTGTTGTCAATTGATTTACAGCAAACTGTTGTTATTTTATCAGCTGTTGTAACATTATTGTTATACTTTGTAACGGTGTGTTCTAATTATACTTTGTATATATACTCGATATGTAAACCAATTGCTGTTAGTACATAGTACATCCATGTTATTACTATTTATGTTTGTAAATTAACAAATGTACTTAATTACGAGTATAAAGAATTGTCCTGTAAAATCATAACATATAACTGCAATTTTACAATGATAATGTACTGTTATTTTATGTCTGTAAAACCAACTGACAAATATATTGTATTATAATACCTGATTATGCATTTGCGACATCAGGTCATGTAACCTTGTTACATTAAATCTAAATAAATGAATAATAATAATGAATGCGTTTTAATAGGCTATGTCAACATAATGGAAACTAACAAGAAATTTTTCGATATTCCCCCCGCGGGAAAGTGAGACAGGATTAAGGTTTTACCGTGAAGAACTTGGCTTCTATTATACTATTTTAGATGCGGATTTTTTCGTTTATGATTGCGTTTTAATAGGGTACGTCAAGATAATATACACTAAGAACAAAGTTTCCGAAAAATTCCCTTCCCCACGGGGGAAGTGTTATAAATTTATAATAGATACATTTTGAGCTACAACAACGCGTGGCTGGGTCTGCAAGTTGTGAAATAAAATCATAGAAAAATAAAGATTTGAAGGAATTTTTACGAAAATCATTGTATTAGACGTAAAGCAATTATTAAACAATTTCAAAAATTAGAAGTTTTGTTTCTCGATTAAATAACAAATTCGAATTTAACGAAGCGGATTTGAACGAGGTAGAAATATTTCAATTCGACAATATCGACCGAGATTTACTCGTTACGCAATTGGCTAACGAAAAATAAAATCGATTTAAATAAATAAAAATGGCCACAGATACAATAGACAAATAACAAAAGCGATCGTGTGTTTTTAAAAATATTTTGTTTATCACATCCTGTTATTGGTGTCAAACGGTTAAAAAACTTTTGTCTACGTTTTGAAATTTGGGTACTCCGGTTTATTCGTACGTCGAATAGCAAAATTTCTCCATTTGGCGCTAATCCCATCCCCGCTTAATCCGAACCATGTGTTTTTAAAATTTTAAATCCAGTTAATTGTAATTTTCACACCGTTTTCAATCGTGTTCCATTGCAAGAAGTTTTTAAATAGAGAAGAAAAAAACAGAAGATATTCCAATTATTAACAGATTCATTGATCTTAGATCATCATCTTTTAGATTATTTGATCTAAAATGGCGCTTCGTGACCGAACGCGAGGACCGAGAAGAAAGCCATTCGAAAAACAAATATCTCACGTTATTATGATAATTTTGTGGCTGATAAATATTCCAGAAAAAAAAAAGATAAAAGTCATATCGTGTTTTTAATGACCATTTTGCAAAATTAATATATACCGCGCATTTTAAATTTGCAGATTCCTACAAACATATTCTAAAATACTTTTCTAAATTTTTAAGTAAGAACTCGTTCTAGTTTTAATCACATCTTTTCTTTTATATATAACTCTGGCAATTCAAACTTCTCTCTAATCGCATGCATGTCTTAACAGAATAAATAATTCGGATTGACGAGAGTGAGCTGTATTATCAGTGAGACCTGTCTATGTTCTTATATTTTATCGAAATCGAAAGACAAATCGTGATTGTATTTAAATTATAATTAATAAAAAATGAAATTTACTTTCAGTTTATTAAACACTAGCAGACCCCGCCACTCGTTGTTGTGGCTCAAAATGTATCTATTATAAATTTATAACACTTCCCCCGTGGAAAATTTTTCGAAAAATTTCTTCTTAGTGTACATTCTGTTGACGTACCCTATTAAAATGCATTCATTATTATTATTCATTCATTTAGATTTATTAATGTAACAAGGTTACATGACCTGATGTCGCAAATGCATAATCAGGTATTATAATCTATATCTGTATATATTAAAATGAATGTATGTGTGTGTGTGTCTGTCTGTCCTTCATGCATTACCACACCGTTTATCCGATTGCCGTGAAACTTTAGGAAGTTTTTTAATACACTCCCGCGAAGGTTTCTGGCATTTATCCTACGATAGATAGCGCGCGTTTACACGAGCATTCGCGCACAGTGTGTTCGATCGATTTCAAATTGTGAAGACCATTTACCTCCTTCAAAAAATATCTATATATATGTGTTTGTGAACTGTTATTTACGATATTTGTAATAATGTTTGTTTAATCACTTTATTTCAACTTTTTTTTTGCTAATTATGTATTCGCTCGAACTTCGTTAAAACCTTAACTGTACCCCGAACAACAACCGAAGTTGTAGGAAGAAATTCGCGTATTTTACCGATCTAGGTATCCCCCCTTTTCCAAATTTTAATATCGACTCAAAATAATTTAAAAAGACAAATTACAATAAAACGGTTTATTATCCAACTATC
>NW_019385240.1:309586-351010 GCF_000671375.1 Centruroides sculpturatus | reverse complement strand
AACGCGACGAAAAAATTTTACTCGTCATAAAACGATAAATAGTTTGTCAAATTTTTATTCATAAAAATGCAGTTTCAACTGCTTTTTATTTTATAAAATCCGTCTTCTTGCGCCACCAGAGGGCCTTTTAAACAATAAGTAGTCTGTTAGCGTTGGTCGGTAGTAGTCCAAATTCAATATGAACGTTTGTTTCTTGAAAGTTTGATCACCATTTAAATACAGTATTTACTTTTAATATTGCCGATATGTCATCCAAAAGAAAACGTGTTGTATTATCATCAAAAGACGAATTAAAGTATTTGTTTCGATTATCCGGATTTTTCCTTATCCGGACTACCTTCATCCCCAATTAGTCCGGATAATCGAGGTTCTACTGTATAACAGTAATGTTACAACAGCTGATAAAATAACAACAGTTTGCTGTAAATCAATTAACAACAAGGCATAAATGCTAATATGCAATATTATATTAACAATTAAAACTTAAATATAAAAGCAAACCCGTGACAATGAACGTATCTAGAACAGCGATGTTCCAGTTGACAGAAGATTTTCAAAGTCAACACATATGAGACTATCACTGTGAACTTTTCATAAGTCCATGGATATCTTCAACACCACTAAAGTCCGTGAGTGAGAAGCGCCGCAAAAGTTCGAGGGTGACTCTAAACACTACAAAATAAGTGAGTTGTACCGCTGTAAAATCTATTGGTATCAACATCACAAAAGTCCGTTGGTGGAAAGAGCTGCAAAAGTCTGAGAGTGTCCTTAAACACCACAAAAGAGCATTTGGAAAGTCCATTTGATGTCCTTTAACACCACAAAAGACCTTGAATGATAAAGTTGCAAAGCTGCACAGGAAACTGAAGGTCAAAACATGCCATCAATAAGCAGAGGGGATGATGTATGAAACAACATTCCACCAAAAATACATCAGTAAAAGAGAAGGATTTTATCTGTAAGAAGACTCAATGGATTGCAGTAACTTGTAAATATTTTTCAATTAATTGGAGATGCAAATCATGAGATTTTTTATCTACTATAAGCGCATGGGCTTCACAGGGCCAAAATAAATTTTTGCTAATCATGTGAGTCCGTATATTGTTTCTTTCACATTCAGTAGAAATACAATCAAATATATAATGAAGACTGTCATCAATTGTATTGCGAACAGGACAAAGGTTATTGTTGTATGTAGTAAAGCGAGTTAAATATGAGTTAAAACGCCCGTGACCAGTATAAAATTAACAGTTTGATGATTAACAACAATCCAAGTATTATGTATAAGTTTAAAAATCTCAGGAAAAAATAGCTTGGTAAAAGACGTGTTAGCATTCCAGTCACGCTGCCATTCCAGAAGCATTTCATTCCATAGTACCTTTTTTAACTCCTTGGTAGAAATTTTGTTATAGCTAATAGTAATATTCTCATCACCAGCCGCCAACCTGGCAAGTTGGTCGGACCGATCATTCCCCTTGTCTGCACTATGTGTACATACCCAACTGAAGTAGTATTCGTTGTCGGAGTCAATTAATGTTCGTAGAATGGTAAAGGCTAGAGGATGAGTAGACTCTTTCCTGAGCATTGCAATGATGAAAGAGAATTTGTTACTATCGCAATTCTAGCATTATTGACAACTCCTTCACACCAATCAATAGCCTTCAAAATTGCAAAAAGCTCGGCCTGTAAAACATTACAAAAAGCACCAAGGCTGAAAACGTTATAAATTTCGGCTATTAAAACGCAATCAAAAACACAGAAACCCGCATCTAAAATAGTATAAATAGAAGCAGAGTTCTTTACCGTAAGCCTTAATCCTAACCATCTCCCTTCAGTGGGGTCGAAATTCAACCCCACTGAAGGGAGATGGTTNGATGAAAGAGAATCTGTTACTATCGCAATTCTAGCATTATTGACAACTCCTTCACACCAATCAATAGCCTTCAAAATTGCAAAAAGCTCGGCCTGTAAAACATTACAAAAAGTTCCAAGGCTGAAAACGTTATAAATTGCGGCTATTAAAACGCAATCAAAAACTCAGAAACCCGCATCTAAAATAGTATAAATAGAAGCAGAGTTCTTCATGGTAAGCCTTTATCCTGTCTCTCTCCCCCGCGGGGGAATTTCGAAAAATTTCTTGTTAGTGTACATTATGTTGACGTACCCTATTAAAACGCATTCATTATTATTATTCATTTATTTAGATTTATTAATGTAACAAGGTTACATGACCTAATGTCGCAAATGCATTATCAGGTATTATAATACAATATATTTGTCAGTTGGTTTTACAGACATAAAATGACAGTATATTATCATTGTAAAATTGCAGTTATATGTTATGATTTTACAGGACAATTCTTTATACTCGTATTTAAGTACATTTGTTAATTTACAAACATAAATAGTAATAACATGGATGTACTATGTACTAACAGCAATTGGTTTACATATCGAGTATTTATGCAAAGTATAATTATAACACACCGTTACAAAGTATAACTAGAACACACCATTACAAAGTATAACAATAATGTTACAACAGCTGATAAAATAACAACAGTTTGCTGCAAATCAATTAACAACAAGGCATAAATAGACTCTTTCCTGAGCATTGCTAGTGCTGAAAGAAAATCTGTTACTATCGCAATTCTAGCATTATTGACAACTCCTTCACACCAATCAATAGCCTTCAAAATTGCAAAAAGCTCGGCCTGTAAAACATTACAAAAAGCTCCAAGGCTGAAAACGTTATAAATTGCAACTATTAAAACGCAATCAAAAACGCAGAAACCCGCATCTAAAATAGTATAAATAGAAGCAGAGTTCTTTACCGTAGGCCTTAATCCTAACCATCTCCCTTCAGTGAGGTTCAATTTTGACATGTATATTATATAAAAACACGTGCGTATTCGAATGCAGCGTTGTGTCAAAATTTCAAAGGAATCGGTAGGAACAAACGAACATTACATTTTTATTTATATAAATAGATAGAAGATGATCCGCTTTAGTTCATTTTCACAGGAAAGCATAATGCCTAAAAGAAAAGCAAACTTAGAGCGTCTTACTCGTAGCGCCATTTGTTGGACATAAAAGCCTTAACCTAGATTATATCTTTTAATTTATATGAATGTTTAACGGGATAATATACAGCCTATGTCCACCCTGAAGTTCCATTCTAAATATTGGTGAAAGAATTTTTGAAATCGGATGAGTTGTTTCGGAGATTACCTGCTGCATACAAACTTACTTACTTACTTACAAACATTACCTCTTTATAATATTAGTATAGATAAATATGCCTCCTATAAGGCACGAGGGCCATTCCTGCTGTAATATAATTTCGTGAAATGTAACGTGTATGAAATCTGTATATCTCGCATTTTTACTCGTTTTCGTGAGATTCGAGATAGACGGATTCAACTGTAATAATTGCTTAGTTTTCTAAATAAATATTATGTTATTAACTGCCATTTAAAGACGAATACTTACAATTATTATCTTTCTGTCGTTTCGAACGTATCAGTTATTTTATTGGGCTGCAATTTTCAAATTGCAGACCCATAAATGCCTCATTAGCGTCTATTTGTGTGTCTGTTCATCGTTAATTTTGCAAACAAAGAAAGACAGATGAAAGTCAAGAGCAGATAAAGAAAGCTTAGGAACAGGAGGCCTCGAGTAACTATATTTGAACATTTGGTCTGGACCAGAAGTCACATGATATCACTTCAAAATTTTTCTTCAGAACGAACTTTCTCGTTAAATAGATGACCGACATGACACCTTTTTTAAGGGAAAAGTATGATAAGTATATCATACTTTTTTTAAAGTTACGCTCACGTGCCAGATATACTCACTGTCAAGTGCACGTAAATATGCCTTTTATTGTTATACGTAAAATACGTATAGCAATAAAAGGCGACTTTGTTACCTGTCGAGATAGACTTTACAGGTATTGTTTCTAACTTGGCGGATGTTTCTTTCGGGTTACACAAATCCTGCGAAAACGTTAGTCTCGAAACTTCGAAATATATCGAATCGTAACTCGATTAACCAATGGAAATTTATCTCTAGGGTTCGAGTGTTTAGATAAAGTCGACTGAAAGAAAAGGTATTAAAATTCTGCCTCTGACAATAAAGTGGAAAAACAGATAATACAACATTCATACGACTTTCACGGTACGTAACAATGATGTGTTGGATACGTTCGATTGTTCTATTAATTAACCCTGCGATAGTTTACCCAACTTACATAAATTTCGAAAAAGAAAAACCGGCAATGACGTACACGTATAAAGTCACCGATCTTCCGATCCGAATCAATTAAAAACAATTAAAAGTGAATAAACTACACCAATACATGTAAACATCGACGTATCCACAGACATTGGTTAAACGGCAATGAAGTCAATACACATCGCGTAAGAAGGTAGAGGTATATACTGTATAACCGATACGGACTGTATAAATGGCGTTAGAATCGTCGTTATTCGTTCGTATTTGGTAGAATTGGTAGAGAAATGCATCCTTCGGTTGCCCGTCTTCTATTGATATTTCTGTGCTGGGGTTTGACAAGTTGTTTCGACTTATTTAACATGTTACCAACGTTTGGAGATAAGGATCCCGACGTAAACAGAAACGTGGTAAGTTTAAATTTGATTCCTATAGGCACTTAAAAGTGGCGTTTTAGGAACTTAAAATAAAATAAACTCTTAAATTACGTCGTTTAGGCTTTATAAACAAAAAATAGACGGTCAAAATTTACACAATGAACAATTAACTTACTTATCAGGACGATTAATTTTTTATTTAACATATGTATTCCAAACAAAAATGCACGTATTTAGAATGATGCAAACACAAAAGTAGACAAACAATTATCATTTTTTATTCGCTCTGTTTCCCATAGTTAGCTTCGTAATATAGGCTATTACAAACACTTTTTCCAAATTTTCAATAGAAAAGTTGCAACGTTTGTCACCGAGAATTAATTGATATGCAGAGAAGAGCATATAATCTGTATTTCAACCTTGGAAGAAGATGAACTGAGAATTCACTTTCAGTATGCTAAGGGAGAAATAGGCATTTGCCTAAAATCCGCTGTCTAGTTTATTACATTTCTGTCAGCCAAATCGTCTTTTATCCTAGAGTCAAATGATCGGCAGCAAGGGCTATCCGGTGGAAGAATATTCCGTCCAGACCAGAGACGGTTACATCTTGGGAATCCAAAGGATACCACGTGGCGTATCGGGTAAACAAAACGCCACGGATCGTCAGGTGGTGTTCCTGCAACACGGACTTTTCGGATCATCCGCAGACTGGGTGATGAATTTTCCCCACCAGAGCCTGGGTAAGACCTCGTTTTCGGGAATTCCCGTGATATTTTCTATTAATTGATTTCTGTTTTATCGAATATTCAGACTGATTTTAAGAGTGAAATATTTTACGCTAAACTTCGATGGATTAAAAGCAGTCTGGATTGACAATTATAATCTTCGGGTTTTTATGAATATTTCTGATATTTGTAACAGTTCTTCGGATTTTAAAATTATGTTTAGGTTTTATTCTGGCCGACGAGGGTTACGACGTCTGGTTGGGGAATCAGAGAGGCAATGTTTACTCCCAAAAACATATCGAATATTCACCCGAAGAGGAACGATTTTGGAATTTCACGTAAGTCGAAAGTGGAAGACTTTAAATCGTTTGTAGATATTTTAATTAATTAATGATTACTCTTTAGTATCGACGAATTTGCCAAGTACGACCTACCCGACACGGTAGACTTTATTTTGAACGTCACTAAACAGAATCAACTATATTACGTGGGACATTCACAGGGCACCACTAATGCCTACGCTTTTCTCTCCGAGACACCCGACTATAACAAGGCAGGTGATAATGTTACCCGAGTAAATTATGTATCGTTCGAAACTAACATGTTTAATCTCTTAGATCAAAATAGTATTATCGCTAGCACCGGTGGCCACAGTCGGCTACATAACAAATCCTTTTCGGGTATTTGCCCCTTTAACTAGTACGGCAAATGTGAGTATGTCCTACACTATTCGGTGTCTTCTCCATCAACAATTCTAATTGTTTTTCTTTTTAGCTTTTAACTAACATTGTAGGAAGGAAAGGATTTTTGTCAAACGATTACATTACGAATTTGTTTGCACTCGGTGGCTGTAGCTTAGGAAATAAGTTATGCTCCAGTCTCTATTATGTAATAAATGGAGATTCGTCTCTAGTAAATAAGGTAAGATGATTGTTGAGAAAATTTTAGTTTAATGTCGGCTAATATAAAGTGTTTTAGACGCGTATGGACGTCTACTTTTCGCACTTTCCTGCGGGTACAAGTACGAAGAATATGATTCATCTTGGACAGGTAAGCCGCTTCTTTAGGAAAATTTTATAGTTCTAATACAACAATAATAATTTTCTATCTGTCATAGAGAATTAATTCCAAATCGTTTCCAAAATTCAATTACGGAAAACAGAAAAATTTAATAGCCTACAATCAGGTAGGTGATAAATCCCTTATCCATAGCTATCCTTATGTCCGCAATCTTATTTTATATTCATTTTTGTGTATTAATTTAATAATTATGTTTTAGCCTACACCTCCCGAGTATAAAGTAGAAAATATTCGCACTCCCATTGCGCTTTTCTGGAGTAAAAACGACAACTTGGCCGATCCTAAAGACGTGAGTATACTTCGAGAGAAGATCCAAAATTTGGCAGCAGACTATAAAGTGGAATTAGAAAAATGGGGTCATCTAGACTTCATAGTCGCAATCGAAGCAAAGAAATATGTTTACGAAGAGTTAATTAGAGTAATGAAAAACGTTTAAAGGTTTACAATATGTATGTAATAACGTAATTTTCCATGCTGCTTCCGAGAAATCAATCAAAAAATATTTTGTGTATCAAACAGTTCTCTATTAGTTAAAAAAGTAAGTGATGTGTGAGTTTTATGTATTTTATTAATTTAAACGGAAATAAAACGATATTAATATTTGACGATAACAGAGAAGAAAATGCTAACATTTTCAGATACATCACCAATTTTCTGATATTTTTGTTTCTAGATTTTTGGCGAAGTTACTTATATTCTAAATCAACAGAAGTCACATAAAAATTTAACAATACATTCCTGACGCATTAATTATGCTACTAAAGCTCTGCTAGGAACATTACAAACTAACATTTTTTTTTTTTTTTGCTGAACTACATATTTTTTGCAACATTTCTAGAAGAATTCAACCAATTCTATCAATTAGTTCTACACTTATAACAATGTTTTCAAGAAATTTATTTATTTAAACTGTAAGTAATCAGTCTTGAAATCGCCCACACAATGCCACGTGTCATCACTCAAGTACCGTCTAGTGTGAAAATCAGATCGAATTAAACGAATTTAAGTCATTTGAACAACAAAACTAATAAATCAGAATATTTATTTCAAACAAAGAAACCCTCTATTTTTACCCTCTTTCGAAACTTTTCGGAGACGGATGTTCGTCTTCCCGTCTCCGGAGTAACTTCCTTTCCCTCCGGAACCCGAAGCTGAATCACCAGAATCTTATCCGAAGATATCTACGATTGGTGTAAAGAGATAACGTGATAGAAGGTATAAAAGAGGGGACGACCGACGAAGGGGGTCGACTTCGCCGTCCGTGATCAAGACCTCATCGCCGCCGATCCGATAACCCGACATCGCCTACCGTCTTCCCGACCGTTAACGCTAAGCTCCCATGCCGATCCTCATCACTACCGTCAGGTCTCAACGACCCGAACGACCCGAAGTTGTCCGATCTGTCCACAAAATCATCCGCTCCCACTCGTAGAGGTATGACATCTATTAATGTAAACTCTCTCTCGTGCGCTTCCCTCCACTTCCGCGTGTACGCGCGATATAATGTATCTATGTTAGTTATGTTATCGTCTAATAAATTCTTGTTTTGTTGTTAATTGGTATCTTTAATTCGAATATCGCCAACGTCTTACCGACGACCCCTCTCATCTCCTCCACTCGACCTGACAAAAGAGTCCCGACTTTCCGGGATAGAAAAACATTATCCTAGCCATCCACTGACCAGTGGGCAGTTCACACCAAACTGTTGCCTATCAAAACGAGGTACGACTTCGTCCTACCTCAGGCTACCCACACTAGCAATGGCGGAAATTTTTCATTTTTCATTTCGTAATTTTATTCGGATTAAAAAAGTTTCTAGATAAACAGCGGTCAAACTCTATTTTGTGCACGTTTTCGCTTTTTATTGTTTATGTTCGATAACAACAAAATTTTGAAAACAGATTACATAATTGACAAACAATGCTGTGACCTATTAATCAGTTTTTACAATTTCAAAATGAAAATGTAATAGGCTATTGACGTTTTAAAAGTTCCAATTTCCATTAATTTTCTTTGCTTTTCTGTTACCGATTCAAATAAACATTTACCTTAATCAAATTACGACGCCGGATTCGTCGAAATATAACTTAGCAAATTGAATATGTAAATTAATTCGAACTCATTTTATTTCAGAATATTTTAAATCAATTAATCTAATTCTAAAAATACGTAATAAACGGTTAAAAAAGTTAATTAGTAAAGCAACCTTTTAGATTTTCTAAATCGAATTTTAATTTTAGTTTAATTCTTAATCAACTGAGTAATGGTAAAATAGAGGTTTATTCTACGTGTTTCATCATTAAGATGATGAAACTAACAGGATAAATCCCGTTACTAATGAATCGTATTGATAATGAAACAAACAGGACACGCGAAAATTATTGAGACATCGTCACAATTCCGGGCTGCAATTTTTAATTATATTTTAAAAATTTATTTAATTTAAAATCTATTCTCTCGATTTTAATAGTATCCTGCCGTAATAGTATAGTGTACGTACAGTACATGTACTGTACTATACAGTGGCTATACGATTGATAAATTTGTAGTTTATCATCCTTTTCTTATCAAACGGACGATAAATTCTCCATCAAATTATCCAAGCATACGAAACGGCGATTACAATTTCACCAATTAACAGTCGCATGCAGATGAGGGGGGTCACTTGTGACCCTAGCTCATATTTTTGTCTAAATTATAAACAAATATTAATTTTGGAATTTGAGTTTTTTTTATTCTTATCCCCTTACGGTTTGTGAATACTTTAGAGTATATTTGACGAAAATTCAATAATTATAGTGGTTCCTATAAGAGAAATATGCTGCGTGATGGATTGTTGCTCTTGTGTGAATATTAGCCTATATTATTTTGATTTGAGGAATTGTAATCCTGACTATAGTAGTAACTATAAAGTGTATTTAGTGTATTTACTAAGTGTAATACTGAGTTTAATTAATTTAATTTTATAATAATTATTTTCAACAATAAAAATTGTTTTGAGTTCTAAAAGTTGAGTTATTATGAAAAATCTAAAGTTATAGAAACAAACATAGCAATAAAAAAATATATCAGTTTGGGTCAACATCTAACTTCCCTCATAGACTTGGGGTTACTTACTGACCTCCCTCATCTGGGTTTCATGGTACACTTTTGGTTCTGGATGCGACTGTTAAACGACACTTCTTCTAGACCAGGCATGTTGGCCCATCTAATGATTTGATGTGGTCCGCGATTAATCTTCCAATATTAGCTACTCAAGTCGGAATAGCTCGATGAAAAATTCTGACGCCTAAAAAAAATAAAAAAAAAACAAAAAAGTCAACAATTCACTGTGCGATTAGTGTTAACGCTCCATTACAAATCTCCTAAGTACAGTACAGCGTAGAATGTTAATAAAGCTTGATAATGTGAAAAATGTATCTGTAATCACTATGTACTGTACAATTTAGACACCACAATGAGATCTCGCACCACCTCAAAATCTTCCTAGGGAAGTCTCTGGTTCGGCCCGTGAAAAAAGTTTTCTTTCCAATTCGGCCCTGGGGCAAAACCTGTTGACCACCCCTGTTGACCACTTCTAGCACCAAGGGGATGAAGACTCGGGACTACTCAGAGGTATTTCCCGGGTGTGAAATGAAAAGAAAAGTAATATTTAGAGAAGAGGTGAAGGTAAAGTATAAAGAAAGATAGGAAAGGGGACGAAGGAGGAAGGCTCGTGGGCGTCAGCATAGTTTTATTTAACCAGGGCTGTGGAGTCGGAATCGGAGTCGGAGTCGTCAAAAAATCCGCCGACTCCGACTCCTTTTTACTTACCAACTTGTTATGTATATAAAACGGAAAAGTATTGGAATCGTGTCAAATTTGACCCTCCAAGTTTCTTTTCCACAAATCTACACGTTTGGAGACCTCCCGAACCCCTCAAAAAAGTCAATAAAAGGGGAAAAATTGTGTGTGTGTGTGTTGGCGTCTAATTTGTTTAATTTCTTTATTTTCTGTTCTGAGATATTAAACAATATCTCAGAACAGAGATATCTGTTCTGAAACTTTACCCATTCTGAGATATTAAATAATATCTCAGAATGGGTAAAGTTTAAGAAACGAAATGTGGCACTGTAGCTTGCGTATAAAGGGGCATTAACACTATTAAATTTTAGTTCTTAATTAAAGGTCTACAGGGTGAAGACATAAAAGTGGTCATGTGTCATACTTCTTAATGAATATTTTACTCGTCATTAGCGTTCAAAATTTAAAAAAATAAAATAAAACTCGTCTCTACCCTCAAAGTAAGCTTTTATTTGTCATTTTATAATAGTACAGTAAAACCGTTAAGATGTTCTCGCCTAAGATGTTAGAATGTGTATGGGGACACAATTTAATTCAACCACTTTGACGCTTAATAACTAACTCCTGTATTAAACCATCTGACTCCGATTCTGACCACTCTGACCACAGAAATCATTAGGCTTCAAACAGGGTGAACAAAATCATACCCCCCATACAGTCTAACATCCACACATATAGAAAAAACCTCGAATCTTTTGCTTAATTAACTCGAAATTTCAAGGTGTTCCGAGTTCAAAAATGTAAAAATTTGGGAAGGGTCATTTTTTTAACCGAGCGCTACACTTTGTTATATATCCTCTGTTATATATAACAGCCGGAAAAGTAAAAATTATCGAATACATATTTATATATTACTTAGAGGAGTCGTTTAGCTTTGAAATAAAAAGTTTCTACGTTCTATCTTTATTACAACTATATTTATTGAATATTTTATTCTGAGGTCACGTGATGACATCAGAATTTTCGGGTCTCTTTCGGTAACAAGTCCGTCCCTGGTCGAAGTCGGAGTCGAAGTCGGATGGTAAGGAAAAGTCGGAGTCGGAGTCGGAGTCGGAGTTGGAGTCGGTAGATTTTTACGCGACTCCACAGCCCTGTATTTAACAAAACCAACAAAATGTAACAAAAGATTGAGTACAGAGTAGTGACATAAATACAAAATTTGTGTGCAAAGTCGAATAGACAGGAAACAGTGTATACAAATGTTGAACATCAATAGAAGTCATAAAATGGAAAACATAAAACTTCAAGAACTTTCAAGCGACATAAAACTCACCCGTACCACCGCCTGTGGGTACGGAAAACACCTATGTACAGTACAGCTATATACAATACAGACTTTTGCCAAGCTTCTGGACAGAAAATAAACATATGTTCACCAAAATCGCAGGTACCGATTTGCCAGTATGGTTATTTGAGAGTATATCGATCCGAATAACAAAGTTTACAAGTGCAGTACAACAGTATTACATTACAGATACTTGCCAAGCGGCAAAACAAGAGGAAGCAAATACCAGTGGCGTGCCGTCATAGGAAGCGGTGGATGCGCCGCTTCTCTTGTATTTTCTAAAAAATAAATACATATTTATTTTATTGTTATACGTAAAATACGTATAACAATAAAAGGCATATTTACGTGCACTTGACAGTGCATATATCAGGCACGTGAGCGTAACTTTAAAAAAAGTATGATATACTTATCATACTTTTCCCTTAACAAAGGTGTCATGTCGGTCATCTATCTAACGAGTAAGTTCGTTCTGAAGAAAAATTTTGAAGTGATATCATGTGACTTCTGGTCCACACCAAATGTTCAAATATATTTACTCCAGGCCTCCGGTTCCTAAGTATCTGGTCTCGACTTTCATCTCTCTATCTCTGTTTGCAAAATTAATGATGAACAGACACACAAATAGACGCTAATGGGCGTTTATGGGTCTGCAATTTGAAAATTGCAGACCCATAAACGTTCGAAACGACAGAAAGATAATAATTGTAAGTATTCGTCTTTAAATGGCAGTTAATAACAATATTTATTTAGAAAAATAAGCAATTATTACAGTTGAATCCGTCTATTTCGAATCTCACGAAAACGAGTAAAAATGCGAGATATACAGATTTCATGCACGTTACATTTCACGAAATTACATTACAGCAGGAATGGCCCTCGTCGTGCCTTATAGGAAGTATAGTTATGTTTAATAAGCTGAAAGTGAATTTCGTTTTTTTATTAATTATAATTTAAATACAATCACGATTTGTCTCTCGATTTCGATAAAATATAATAACATAGACAGGTTTCACTGATAATACAGCTCACCACTTAATCCGATTCAGCCTCTTATGCAAAATATTAGATACATCCAACACACCTTATTGCTGAGAAACATATTTATTACACAAAACTAACGTTTTCGGCTCAATTTATGGGCCATCTTCAGGTTTACTGTTGTTCGATTCTAATACACAACCGAACACGTTCAAAATTAAACCNAAACGCATGTTCTAATTTGGTTTAATTTTGAACGTGTTCGGTTGTGTATTAGAATCGAACAACAGTAAACCTGAAGATGGCCCATAAATTGAGCCGAAAACGTTAGTTTTGTGTAATAAATATGTTTCTCAGCAATAAGGTGTGTTGGATGTATCTAATACAGCTCACTCTCGCCAATCCGAATTATTTATTCTGTTAAGATATGGGTACGATTAGAAAGAAGTTTGAATTACCAGAGTTATATATAAAAGAAAAGATGTGATAAAAACTAGAACGAGTTCTTATTTAAAAATTTAGAAAATATTTTAAAATATATTTATCAGAATCTGCATACTGTATTTTAAAACGCGTGGTATACCAGTATATTAATCTTGCAAATTGGTCATTAAAAACACGATATGACTTTATCTTTTTTTTGGAATATTTATCAGCCACAAAATTATCATAATAACGTGAGATATTTGTTTTTCGAAAGGCTTTATTCTCGGTCTTCGTGTTCGGTCACAAAGCGCCATTTTAGACCATTTATGAATCTGTTAATAATTGGAATATCTTCTGTTTTTTCTTCTCTATTTAAAAACTTCTTGCAATGGAACACGATTGAAAACGGTTTGAAAATTACAATTGACTGGATTTAAAATTTTAAAAACACGTGGTTCGGATTAAGCGGGGATGGGATTAGCGCCAAATGGGGAAATTTTGTTATTCAACGTACGAATAAACCGGAGTACCCAAATTTCAAAACGTAGACAAAAGTTTTTTAACCGTTTGACACGAATAACAGGATGTGATAAACAAAATATTTTTAAAAAACACGATCGCTTTTGTTATTTGTCTATTGTATCTGTGGCCATTTTTATTTATTTAAATCGATTTTATTTTTCGTTAGCCAATTGCGTAACGAGTAAATCTCGGTCGATATTGTCGAATTTAAATATTTGTCTCGTTCAAATCCGCTTCGTTAAATTCGAATTTGTTATCTAATCGAAAAACAAAACTTCTATTTTTTGAAATTGTTTAATAATTGTTTTACGTCTGATATAATGTTTTTCGTAAAAATTCTTTTAAATCTTTATTTTCCTGTGATTTTATTTCACAATATTTAACCTTTAGAATCAAGATAAATTATAGCTTAACTCGTCCTTAAATTTGAATATGTAATCTTTCCAGGTGCAGAAAATGAATATATAATAGTGTTGTAACGAATAGTATATTCGGTCTCAGGCCGAATACTGAATATTCGGCCAGGAGCGTGGCCGAATAGCCGAATATTCGGCCAAACTATTCGGCTTGATTAACGCACGTACGAAAATTGGCGCGCAAACCGCATTATGGCAAGGATCCTGCTCTCTATTGGCCCACTGTCACTACGCTTCGCCAATCGCGTTAATTCTTGGCAGTTGTAGCCGACAGACAAGAGTGTCATGGAAGTATGTGATAAATGATAATATCAAATGACCTACACTTATAAATAACGGAAAAAGAACAGAGAAGGACCGCGAAGTAAAAATGTGAAAATAAATATGAAATTGAGTTGATAACATAATCGAACAAGTCGAGGCAGCTTATTGGCACGAAATTCGCGGCCGTCAATGCCAAACAATTGTTGTCATAGACTTCGGAAAGCTAAATGCTTGTAATGAAAGTCACTTAGCGTGCACGGGCGAAAGCCTGGGGCCGTTCGGGCTATCAAGCTGTCTCGAATCTGTGAAATCATAACTGTGACTTATATCGACGTCCTATCTGTCTCTTTTCTCCGTTATCACCAGGCTGAGTCACGTAATTGTAAAATGGGAACTCTACGACGGAAAAGTGACGAATCGAAAGTATCGTGAGCGCGTATTATGATGTATGCACAGGCATACATGGATTAGAGCGATAGAGGAAAGAGAAAGGGAAGAGCAAAGACGAGCGCTTAAAAAGAAGGATAGGCAGGGTCAGACCCTCAGATGTGCGAGGATTCTCCAACGATAGACGTGTACGTGTGCTGATCTTTGTAATTATAAATTGTGAATACATGTGACTAATATTATTTTCTTTTTTATTTTGTGCATGTTACAAGTTATAAATAAATATAAACAAACAACACTAACTCGATAACATTAAATCTAAATACCAAAATGATTAATTTACTGTGTTTTTGTTATTTCTTACTCCTGTTTTTAGGTATTCGGTATTCGGCCGAATAGTGATTAAATATTCGGTATTCGGCCGAATAGTGAAAAATAGGCCGAATAGGCCGAATACCGAATAGTAACCGAATATTCGTTACATCACTAATATATAACAATTGAAAAATCAATAGAAGTAACAGATTTTCACACGTCAAGGTAGATTTTCAAGTAGGTAGATTGTCCCCCCAATAAAACAATGTAAAGAATACTCGGTAGGATGGTAACGGGCCCTAACAGCCTAGATAAAGATGACGACGATCTGCACCCCAGTGCGTTAACTCATTGATTCTAAAGTCGAAGGATACGAGAATTGAAGTGCCACAAATAATGTTCAATTTATCCTATTCAAATTATAAGCGTTTTTCTTGGCTTTATTGATTCGTGGTGTCTTACATATTTTATTATCATTAATTTCCTCGAGTAATGAGTAAAATCAGACTTGGTTTCGAGATGCCAATGTTCTCAACTAGTTTAATTATCTTCAATTACATGATTTCGCTGTTTTTATGATTTCTAACCTTCGATAATAAATTGTTTTTTGAAAAAGTTACGTAAGTTAATACGTGAAAAACTTAATTATCGGGTATTAATTAAATTGTACTCTTTTCCTACAATCTTAAATTAATCTTTCGAATGTTAAATTATTAATTACGTAAAATAAGCACAAAAATCAATTTTGTATAAAAATATCAAGAAGTTTTAATATAACTAAATATATATATATAAATAACGAAAGTCCGGAATGAAATGAAACTTTCTGGTAAATAACATCGTATGAAATAACGGAATTTTCAAAACAATGTTAATTGAGAATACAACCAAGTGTCTTTATAAACATAAACATAAAACTTTGTACTGTATAAACAAAATATTTTAATGCGATAAATTAAATCTATTAAAGTTAAGCTATAAAAATGTAACTTTTTCCAGTTTATTAATAAGGCCTAACAACAAAACGACTTGGCATACTTTTCTTTTGTAATTATAATCGAACCCCGTTTGTCCGGATTAACAAAAATTCGAATAAACCGAAATTATTGTTGTATTGAAATTAAAGTATAAAGTTTCGTGCTTGAAATATTTTTTACCATTGAAAATAAACTTACATGCATTACGACTCGAAAACAATGCGAACATTAATCGTTTATTAAAGGTTAAGTTTAAAATTCGAACTGGAATAGTAAAATATTTGTAACTAGCAATCATTTATTGTGACATGGTCACAATGAAGGGTTGCAATTTTTAATTTATTTCATTTAAAATACAGTCAAACCTCGGTTTTCGAACTTAATTCGTTCCTAAAAGTTATTCGAAAACCGATTTGTTCTCAAACCCAAAGAACAATATACTATATTGTTACTATAAGGAACAATATAAAATGAGTAAATCCGTTCCCTATCTCAAAAATAAAGCCTTTTTTGCGTATTTAGCTGTGCTTCATGCATAAAAATGCCTAAAAATGCAATATTATATTTTATATATAATATTACATTGCATTTTTAGTAACTTCTTCGGCAACTGAGCAGGAACAGGACAGCAAACAGGAAATTTCAATCGGACAGCAAACAGGACAAATGGCGTTTAAAATTTTCTTCGAAAACCGAATTGTTCGAAAAGCCATTCGTTCGAAACCCGAGGGTTTAGTTGTGCTTTCCACCTTAAATTACAGCAGTAGTGATTTGCCCTGTACATCATACTTTTCCGTTGACAATGGAGTTGTGCCGGTCATCTATCTAACTCCTTTCGAGAGAAAAACTTTAATTAAAATAACGTGACTTCCGGTTTGTATCGGAAGTTCATGTATAATACGGGCCTGTTGCCTCTAACGTTTCCATATCTGGTGTCGACTTTTATCTATGAAGCTTTGTTCTCGAGATAAAGGATGGATAGACAGACAGCAGGGGCAGTGGAAATTTATAGATCTACATTTTTTTTTCAAATTGCAGCCCAATGAAATGTCTTCTCGAATGAAACTATTATTTATTTTTTCGTACAGAAATTTTAGTGGGAAAAATTACGACGATATATATGGGAGTGAGATAAAGGTACTCAGGATGCCGGAAGAAATTCATCTCTCCATACTTCTCTAAAATAAGAAAATGTCAAATGGTGGAGCCTTACGTAAGGTATGCGAAGAGATAGGAGGCTAAGAAGGCCCCCTGTTTCCGGACTAATTAGAAAATTTTTAGATGGGTTAAAAAAATGTTCGATTTCCCGCAAAAATGAAAAAACTGCATTTGCGCCTGTAAATCTTGCACGTCGCTTTCTATTAACACTTCCATTGTTAAAACTTTCATTGTTGACACTTTTATTCTTAACACTTCAATTGTAAACACTGCCATTGTTAACACTTCAATTGTAAACACTGCCATTGTTACTTAACACTTCCATTGTGGAAACTTTAATCCTGTCTCTCTCCACGGGGGGAATTTCGAAAAATCCCTTCTTAGTGTGCGTTTTCGTGACGTACAGTACCCTAACTGTGTACCAAATTTCAATTTTCAACAACTCCTAACCGTTTGGGCTCTGCGCTTATTATTATTATCATTATCATTATCAACTCGTCTCGATTATATATATAGATATGACGACCCATCGGGTCGGCTCCCGATGCGGGCATTTTCCGACTGGCTTTCAATTTAGCAGGAACTTCGACATCCTCCGAATGGCAGGAAACGGGAGAGATGTTGAACTAAATAAGATTCTGTCTTTCCCGTTTATAAAATCGATGATCCGATTTTCTACTAAATTTCGTGTCAAAATTGATAATTCTTTTTAACTTTTAAAATGTTCCCAAGCGTCGGAATCACGTATCTACGTGCGCGCGTGTTGCTTCGCCTTATTTCATAGATCCAGTTATTAACCTAATTTACAATAAAATACAATAAGATTATAAGAAAAGAAAACCAATTTTTTGGAACTTCTAAACCGGCGGGTCCCTTTCATTTGCCAAAGAAATTAACCGGTAAATCCGCTAGCCATTGCGCTTTCGCCCGAATTGACAAATTATTTCGTGTTTCCGTGAAATTCTTAAAACAAAAAAGTTATTACGAATCTTAATAAACGTTTCTTTTGTTGTAAATAAACCAAATCGTACATAAAGAAAAGTAATTAAATTTTATTGATGTATTCGATATTCAAAGAGAAATTTTACGGCAACGAAATGTTTCTTGTTCTCGAAATTGTTCATTCAAATTTTGCGTGGTCTTTATTAAATTATCTTTGTGGGGAAAGGTTCTTCGTCCATCATTCCAAACAGATAAACGATTTTGCGCCCCTCTTCTCCTTTCTCAGGCGCTTTAATAGTCCGTTACCGGAAACGTTCTTCTCGCATCGCGCGCATTTAACGATTTTCTTAAGAGTCGACGTTTTCTTCTTTCCCTTTTTGATGGTCTTTTGGCATTTCTCCGCGTGATTACGTAATCGCGATAAAAGGAACGTTTTTCCGCAGTAGTTACAGACGGCGTAATGGGTCGACGCGATACACTTGATTTTGCGTATTTTATCTCCTCGCTGTTTAATGAATAATATCGCAGATCTAGAAAGTGGACACCGACGATTCGTCGTTTCCGCGGCCCTATAGATGCAAGATTCGCAAAACGCGTGTCCGTAACTGGTAAATACCGGATCGATGTAAACGTCCAGACAGGTGGGACACGTCACTTCAAAAAGGTCTATAAGTTCTCGGATGGCCATTTTCGTCTCCCGGTCTCTAAGAATGAATCGAAGAAGATTGTAACCTAACTTAACCTATATTTTTATCTATTTCGATTTTAAAAATGTTCGAACCGTTTTAAATTCAAATTTGTTATTGCATATTGGTTCGATTATAGAACGATTGTAAACGTTCCAGAAAATTGATCAAATTGAAGATAGTTCGTTTGATTCTTGCAATTCTCTTCAGCGGTAGGTGTTATATGACAATTACTATGGTTATTGAAATATTGAATGTAAATGGGGTTTGCTTGCAAAACCTCCGCGAACGAAGTTGCGGGTAACAGCTAGTAATGTATATTTGTAAATTTAGGTAACAAGTTCGTAATTATTTATTTAAGGTTATAAGAATTTGATATGAACTATGAAGTAATCCTATAATTCCTTATTAGATATGTTCTGATTTCAGAGAGTTAAACAACCCTTTCGTCGATGCCTGTTTTTTAAATTTTAGTTTAATTAAACATAATTAAAGGTAAAAAAAATACTTAAAACTGAAAGAAAACGAAACAAGCGCATTAATTTTGAAGAGAAAACTTGGAAGTTTATTTTCGTTGGTCTCGCCCGCCTGCGAAATCTGACACCGCTGTCTCACATTGTTTACAACTGGATGACCTCGAGAACAGCCTTTCCCGAAACGTTTACATATATGCCCCAGGAAACGAAGGGACTAAAGTAGGGTGAATACGAGCCGGCCGTATATTTCTAAATATTTTGGAAAAATTACATTTTTTTATTGCGATTTCCGTCCCCCGACTTAATTAAACGTATATATGATAAAATCTATTAATTAAAAAAAAAACTATTGGATGTCGTTTTTGACATCAGAAAGTAGCTTTAAATAACTTTACCGAAGTAAAATCCGTGTAGAACTTTAGAACGATGAATGTAATTTGATATCAAATTACATCCACTTTATAGGCTATAAATCTGCTTTATAAAATACACCCACGTGGGTTTGGCCAAGCCCACCTCGAACTCAGCCGTGATGGATGGATCACATTCTACGTCACTTTCGGTCGACTAACCTAGCAAGTGTTAGGGTATTGTAACAGGAAAAGAAAAAAAACACATTTAATGTAAGAAAAGTAAAAAAAGGCCACCTATCCGGTTATAAGAGACAGGTATATCATAATTACAGTCCAATCGAATGTTATAATTATTTTCTATGAATCTAAGATTACATAATCGCTAGTGTTTTTAAGTATTATTAAAACGAGGCAACTTCGATTCTGTTACGTTGCTTTAAGGTAATTTGCGTAAATTAGGATTAAGATAAACGTTCGAACGTGCACTTTGGACTTTACAGCATGATTTGGTGTAGTTAAAGCTCCCGCACAGCGTAGACATTAGAGAGGTTGCGCCCGATGTTTTCAACGCAAAAACGTGTACGTCGGACGTTCAGCGACGCTTTCCTAATGGCCTAGAAGTTTGGCAATGGTGTTTGGAACGTCGAGCATGATTCCACTGACTATCCAAACACCATTGTCAAACTTCTAGGCTTATAGGAATGTGGCGCTGAACGTCCGACGTACACGTTTTTGCGTTGAAAACGTCGGCCGCAACCTCTCTATTATAAAGTTACTGCCACACAGCAGCGAGCGAGCGAATTTTATGACGTCAGATTACGACTGATGTTAGATTTCTCGTTTTCACGTACTAGTCTTAGCTTTCAACAGTGGAGAAAGAAAGCGGACCGACGGAGACGTTTATTCTTTCTATTTCGATTATTTTTCTACTTCCTGTCCCATACTTCGGGAGAAGACTCTACAAGGAATTATCTCCAAGGAAACTTTGGTCATTTTATTTTTTTTGATACACAAACAATGGAATGCGACGTGTATAGAAAGGACCCGCTTTGGACTTAGTGTAATTTTTCTAGGCCTAATATGTACAAAATTATAAAGTGAGAATAGCGCAAAGCGTGAAAAGTTTCGTGCGTGTTCGCCCGCTGCGTACACCGAATACATTAGTATGCTGTCGGCCAACCTATTTTCTTACGAAAAGTGGCCACTTAAATTATAACAAATATAACCATCGTCTCGGACAAGTCCAGTTTCCTCGCTTCTGAATTTTCGATAGAAAGTAATGTTAAACCTTAGTCTCTCACCGACCACTAACCGAGACCCGCACGTTCTTCCGGAATGTCGTAGGCCTAGAAATTAGCCAAAATGTGGCTAGTTTCGCGGCTTCGTTACGGAATTTGTAGAAATTTTTTTCTCGATTGTTAGAGATTTTTAGTTTTCGAACGAGGCAACGGCCGTGCTTAGTTCCTGCTAAGAACACCACAGTAGCCTATCTTTCAAACATTTAACGTTTTCGGAATATGCGATTTCGAGACGAGTAAGAAGACGAGAGAAAGTCAAATTCCTCGTTACTTCCGATAGCCTTAGCGACATTACGCTATCGAGTCTTTACATCGCTAGGCTAGTAGCGATGTAGCTATATTGGCAGCGTAAAATCCAGTATATAGGCTAATATAAGGCGACATTCAGTGTCGACGTCTGTGTTCTAGCGTCACGCATACCTTTTTTTTGGTTAACTTTACATTTTTCTTTTAGATTTTAGGCTTTCCACTCTAAGAGTACTAAGGAACCAGAGAATTTTTTAAAAGAGTGTATTGTTGGTTAGTAGAAGGGGTTCCGAGACGGGCTCATAAATGTCCACAGAAAGGCTCATATGGAAAAATCTAGTTCATTGTAAGGGCTCGTAAAATCACGTGTATTTTGTTATGTCTTAACTTTTATTTTCCATGTTTTTTTTGCAAATGCATTTTATTCTCACTGATAATTCACGTATAAATAACAAGGAAAGGTATTGGAATGTGGTCAAATTTGACCCTCAGAGTTATTTCCAAATTTCTGGGGCCCGTGAACCCAAAAAACATCAAAAAAGGAAGAATTTCATGTTTGAGTGTTACTACAAAATCCTGTTTCAACTTTAATTTTTAAACTAAAATATTTCAAATCGATTAATGTTTTGATGTAACGAGTGTAACATATTCTTCGAAAGTAGCCAATTGTTGGAATGCGTTGTTGGATGTTTCCATTGTTGGTGCCGTTTTGTCGAAAACAAATAAACTTCCGCTTTCTTCTTTTCTACCGTTTTCTTCAGATTTGTTGGAAAAATTTTAATAAGTAAGTAAAATATGATATTCAATTTATAAGAAATCAATCGAATCGATTTCAAAAAATTTAATACACCACAATTTGTGTTTACTTGTTCAGCTATAACTGTGAACTAAGTGCCTACACAAAAATAACAATTAAAAATTCATTGTTCAAAACTTTTAGCCGTCCTACATATAGGACATTAAGCATATATGGGCTAATTGGACAAAAGGTTAATGGGCAGTGTGGATTGCTTGGTAAAATCATTACTGCGTCCTTTTTCGCAAATAATACAGTCGTTACAAAATTCCTGTTCCGTTTTGCATTCGCATAACGTTTCGAAAACTACAGAATCTCAAAAATTTAAGATAAAAACAAAATGTGGACGTAACGATTAAAAATTGTACATTCCTTTAGGATTTACAAGCATAGATTATAACCAGATATAAAGAAATTAATTACGGCCAATCGATCGGGATATCTTAATATTCTTTACAAAATTTGTTTCGAACAAAAATGATAAATTTCGAAATGTTTTGTACACGCCTATAAACAATTAACAAATGTTCGGATTGGTTTATTTGTAAAAAGAATCTTTACAATGGGTATAACATTTTCATAAATAAACCCGACAGTTCGGTTCGAAGAGTTCGCTCCGTTGTATTCTTTTCATAAGAAACAATTTTCTAATCTTTATTCGAATTAAAGTAAGATTTTGATGGGTAAAAAATCCTTTACGAATAAAGACAATAATTAAAAAGAGCGACCGGGTTGGACGTCGGATCAAACGATTCCGGCATCTTTAGCCATGGAGTAGAAAACCGAAGATTTATTTTGAAGCAAATCGGAGGGAGAATCGAATTCGGCTACACATCCGTTTTCCAGTACCAAGATCCTAAAACAAAATATAATAAACTTATTAATAATAGAGAAATTAATGCACGAAAATATTATTTACATACTGTATATTGCTTTCTGATAATTCATTTATACACCATTTTAAGCATTAGATTCGAACACTCGACTATTTTGTTGTGTACATTTTCACTACTCTCGGCGTAAACCAAAATCTCTCTATGTTTATCATCACTTACTTCCGTAATATAACTTACTGTTATTTTATATGGAAAGTTAACCTTTTACAAATCAAGAAAGTACTGTATATATAAATTATTATGTTGCCGAGAGAAATCGACTTAACTGTAGAATTTTTGTGCAGTCTTTAGCACGTAATTTGCTACTTTCCAGATAGAGAAGGTCAAATATATATTTAGAATGCTCCTATTCTTCATTTTTAAATAATCCAGTCTTTTCAACGAAATTCTTCATTATAATTTTTATTGAAAGAGAAAAACGACTTGAAATAGATGTAATAACTGAATCACTAAATTTTTCAGAGCAGAAAAATTATATAAAACTTCCAAAATTAACAGAGAATTTATTTATAGTCTGCATATATTTACTAAAGATTGTAATGTGTGTCTGCTATTATCTACTAGGCGATTGCGGAATATAGCTTTGTAAAAATATGTCAACTTATCAAGCGCATCATTCCTATTTACATAAAGGTAAAACGAAAGTGATATCGTTTTCTTTCTAATAATGTCCAAAAGTTTTGTAATTTAAAATAAAGATTAAAGTACAATTGAAAAAATAACGTGTTTTTCCTTTTAATGAACTACCTTTCAACAGCAACCATTAGACCGTGAGTTGCTTGAATTGTAATTAATATTTTGTGCATTATTTTAAAAACAATAAATTATTCATTTTTACGTAAAGTTACCGTTTTGTTATTTGAATTTCGCGTATCTAAACAGTTACCTTGCCATTAAAAAATATATATATATAAATTAAGTTTCTTGAGTAATTTTCTTTTTACAATAGATGTGAGTGATTAACGATTTTCGCTATATATTATATTGTCTTTTAACGTCAACCGAATACAATTGAACCTCAATTATCCGAAATAATCGAGGCATATTCGGATATCTGATTATACTCGATATGGAAAGAATAAAAAACTTTAAATAAACTACAAATATTAATTGTAATTCTAGAACAATAATAGAAAAAGGCAGAAATATAATACATTCGAATGATAAGGATGTAAAAGTTATTAGTCATAATTTAGTTTCATACACCAGTACTTTTTCGCGTCAAAGATCTTCGTTTTATATACTGTTAGATAAGTGTTAATTAAACAGTTTCGACCTATGTCAACGGATTGTTATACAGTATACTACCATTACTTTCCACCTTTTAATATCCTTGTGGCAATTTTCAGCCTAAGGCTATGTAACCGAAACATCACAACTTTAGAGGCGAGACTTTACCTGTCGTAGTCGATGACGGTATTCAATCGATGGGCGATTGTTATTATGGTGCAGTGAGAAAATTCCTGTCGAATTGTGGCTTGTATGAGATCGTCGGTTTCTAAATCGACGGCGGCAGTCGCCTCGTCCAGTATGAGAATTTTTGTTTTCCTCAACAATGCTCGAGCCAGACACACTAATTGCCTTTGGCCAACACTGACATAAACAAATAAGTATTTCAGAAAACATTTTCGTAAAAATATACAATTTTATAATAATAACACATTATGAATATCGTAAATTTCGCTAAAACCTACCTCAGATTTTCTCCACCTTCCAGAATTTCGTGCTGTAACCCAGTTTTCAGCGAAGAAACGAAATTTTTTAAGTGAGAACGTTCCAGAGCTTCCCAAACTTCGTTGTCCGAATAGAAATCGAACGGATCCAAATTCATTCGTAAATTTCCAGAAAATAATACGGGATCCTAACAAATATTTATTCGAAAATGTTTGATAAATTCTGCATTATAAATTTTACCTTTACACATTATAACATGCTTATTTTCTAATTTAAATATAGTAGCCACGTTATACTGAGTGTAACAGTGAACAGAATGCGGAGAGAGAACTAAACTAAATCTAGTCATTAAAAACTAAACCTTTATATGTAAAATGTGTCTTAGTTATACAGAGGAATAGATTATCGCACTGTACACCAAGTATAAGTTTTGAAAAGTTTAGCATCAAGATTCTAACCTTAAAACCTCCAAAATAAAATCTCATAATTGAGAGAAGAAAAGATATTTTATCTTCCAATTATTGTCCAGATTTGGACCACTTAACGAAAGAATACCTGAGGTATAATGGTTAATCGAGACCGTAGATCGTGTAATCCCATTTTAGAAATGTCTAAATCGTCAATTAGAATTCGTCCGCCGGCCGATTCGATTATCCGGAACAGCGATAAAGTGAGAGATGATTTACCGGCTCCCGTTCTACCCACAATTCCTATCTGTAAAAAAATTCCTAGATATGAATACAAATCATTGGTCATTTTAAATTCAGACATTTTATGACGAAGCATTTACCTTTTCGTTCGGATGAAAACAGCAATCGATGGCCTTCAGAACCAGTTCGAGTTCCGGTCTGTATTGCAGAGAAAAATCGCAAAATTCCACTTTACCCTTCTGTGGCCAACTTGGATCCGGTTTACTTTCTGGTTTTTCCCAGGCTGCCTATTTACAGTATAATAATTACTTTTATTATATGAAAATTTCAGATGTATATAGTAGTTATTATCGTCGAAACAGTACCGTATTTTCGCGGAATACCGGCATGCCTGTCTCTCCGGGGGGACCATGAAATCAGATACAGTAGACCCCCTATAGCACGCGTTCATATAATACGGATTCGTATAACACAGTGAAAAAATTGCGATCGTATTCGTATAAACACAATAAAAGAGACTCGTATTATACGGTAAAACGTCATCGCTGACTCGTGTCGCGACACGATTGGTCGAATCTAGACCAATAGCATATATTGCACAAACCGTTGAGTTTAGACGAGCAGCGGACCTACTAAAAACATTTATTATTCAACGGCCATAAAAATTATATTTATATTAATGATGTCGCCAAAGTTTCGCGAATTTTTCGCAGAAAAATAACTTATCGGAAAACACGCGCACGCCGTTCGATACACCGCTCCACGAAGAAAACAAGATTAAGCAATGGCGTCGTCGAACGGTGCACACTCGGTAAGTAATCCTACAATTTTTGGTTTATGGCATAGTTTATATGGATTATTCTAAAAAATTATACGTGTTTTGGAAATGTTGAATCGAATTAGTCTAGAATCGATTAATTTTATGGGGGAAAACCTTTCAAACAGCCGTAATCCGTAAACTGCATACGTGCCGGTCTGTGGTTGGCTCATGCATTTAAGTGACTCGTAAAACACGGAATTCATTTAAAACGGAACATATCTACCGTGTTATTGGGAGGTCTACTGTATTTCTGTATGGTAAAAACCGGCAAGCCGGTTTAAGTGAGGTTATACATCCCTCTCTAGAGATGACATTTAAAAAAAAAAGAAAAGAAAGAAACGAGTTACGTCACGTAAAACCGAACGAGTTTCTATTCTAAAACTGTGAAACTGTCAACATTACATCAAAAACTACGATTATATGTTTACTTTCTTCATTCTGTCTTCCTTCTAACGACGTATAATACTCGTGTACTTCCGAAAGTGCTTTTTTTNTTAAATTATCTGATCTTATTTACAAATGTTTTCAAAATAAACAGTTTGACCGGGACCTTCTAAAAACTGGGCCCTAGATATTTGTCTCATTTGTCTATGTGATGATCCGGCCCTGAGTATGAAGGATGCTGCACTAACTCTGTGCCACGCTTACTACTGCTAGTCAGTTGTAAAATACTTACGTATTTTAAAACAGACTACTTTAAAACTGAAAGGTATAGTATTTTAAGCCAAGAAAGCCAAGAAGACCAAGTATTTTAAAACTGAAGGTTTTAAAATACTTGGCAAAATCTAGCCCATTTCTGCAACACATGTTTGCAGAGTCTGTTAACTAATATCACTGCTTTACATGGTGGCAGTCGTTACGTGACAGAATTGATGAACCTGTTTTAAAATTAGTTACACGGCTGCACACAGCAGTGGCTTCTTCAGCGGGAATTGAAAGAATTTTCTCTACCTATGGACTTGTTCATTCAAAACTTAGAAATTGATTTGGACAGGAAAAGGAGGCAAAGCTTGTTAAAGTTTTCAAGCACCTAAACAAACACTACTAAGCGTTGTAATTTCTGAAAATAAGGAATTCGTCAAGCTGCAGAAGCCACTGCTGTCAATCCTGTTTTGGTATTTGTACATGCAAATCTTAAAAACGCCATTGCATAAAGAAACATTTAAAAATGCTATATTTTATATTAAATAAAACATTCTGTACATTCTTGAGTCTTACACTGAACATTTTCTGTTTTTTTTTTTTTTTCTTTTTCTATTTTACTAGATCAAGCGTTTTATTTCCAAAAAAACCCATGTTTTAAATGTTTTAAAACATTTGTTTAAAGAAATGTTTTAAATCCGATGCCTATGTTTTAAAACGTGTTTTAATAAATGTTTTAAAACATTTTTTAAATCATGCCAACCCTGCTCTAGAGGGAGCATTTAAAAAAAAAGAAAGAAACGAGTTACGTCACGTAAAAACGAACGAGTTTTTATTATCAAAAACTACTAACTTATAATATGTTTACTTTCTTCATTCTGTCTTCCTTCTAACGACGTATAATACTCGTGTACTTCCGAAAGTGCTTTTTTATGTGTATTTTATTATTAATATTTGATTTAAAAACGCAAAAACAAACAAATTAAATTTAAGAAACTCGCGGCAAATTATTTCAGCTTACACCGATTAACGCAGTGTTTCTCAATTTCTAACGAATCGTCGCCCCATTCAACGTAGTATCGCCCCCTTCAATAAAACCGTTACGTAGTATCGCCCCCTTTACTATAAATTCCGATGCCGAGGGCCAAATTCGTACTGCATTGAATAGACTAGTGACTAGGCTAATGTTATTTGTTTAATTATTGTACGATATAACGAATAAAATATCTAATTATTCTTAATATAATGTTTTACTATATCGCCCTCAAAATATAAATTGTTACTAATCGCCCCCCTCAACATGAAAAAACGCCCACATGGGGGCGATATCGCCCCCGTTGAGAAACACTGGATTAACGTCATCTTTCTGTGAAATTTGAGTGGAAGATGTTATTTGTAGATTGTCAGTGTAACTCACACTGACTTAATACTGTACTACTACTATTACTACTACTTCTACAACTACTAATGTCAATAACTCGTTAATTGTTTTATTGTTTTGTAAACGAAAACTCTTTTCCCGATTTTAAGTNAAGAAACTCGCGGCAAATTATTTCAGCTTACACCGATTAACATTGTCCTTCTGTGAAATTTGAGTGGAAGATGTTTTTTGGAGATTGTCAGTGTAACCCACACTGACTTAATACTACTACTACTACTTCTACTAATGTCAATAAATCGTTAATTGTTTTATTGTTTTGTAAACGGAAACTCTTCCCGATTTTAAGTCGGTCAAATAGAATTTCCTATTACATTTAAAAGTTAAGGCTGCAGTTTCAACTTCTACCAGTAACGAGAAATGTGTCGTGGCGCCATTTACCGACACAATAAAGCGTAACTGAATTTTACACACAATAATGAAACATTTAATACAGCATATACACTGGCAGAAATTGAAAGTGTTACACCCACCGAGTATTGTCGAAGACATATGAAATTGGGACAGAAGAATCTCTTTTGAACGGTATTGAATGATCAAAAATGAAATGAAGTATATACAGTGATATGGAAATTATGGAGACATTTGTTATGAAAAATTGCTATAGTGTTTAGTTTATAAGTTGTGAACTGTGTTCGGGAACATGACTTTTTTTGGTTCACAGGTTGTTGGTGACTAGCTATGCCATATCAACGAGTGAGAACTCCGTACACCCAAATGTCTGACTTTGAAAGAGGTTGGATAATTGGCATGTCAGAAATGGGAGCATCATATCGTGAAATCGCCCGAAGGACTGGCCGTACTGCAATGTCAGTACAAAGAGTGGTCACAAGATGGATGTAGGAAGGGTCCAGTACTCGCAGACCTGGCACAGGTCCACGCAGAAGGACAACTCCACGTGAAGACCGCCATATTGTGCAGATGGCAGTTGCTGACAGATTGGCGACGGCAGCACAGATCTGAGTAGTAGTTACTGCCAGAGTCACCCCACAGACAACTTTGCAAAGATAGGCTTTGCAAAGTGTCGCACTCATGGATTGGCCTGCCCAGTCCCCAGATTTATCCCCTATACAGCATGTCTGGGATGCCGTGAATAGACGGATTACATCCCATAGCCATCTATTGCTCACTGTACAACAACTGACTGCACAAGTTGTGCAGGCATAGAGAGACATATCTCAACAAGACATTCAAGCACTTACAACAAGACATTCAAGCACTTAAGTGCTTGAATGTCTTGATGAGATTCAATGCCTGCAAGGATCCAAGAGTTTATCCATGCTCAAGGTGGGCATACCACTTACTGAAACATGTACCAAACAGCAATAAAACTTGCGTAATTCATTTCATTTTGTGTTAATTTCTTCTGGGTATGCCCCTGTACATGTTTACCAAGTTTCGCAAATTTCCATAAATTCCATCTGGGTGTAACACTTTCAATTTCCACCAGCGTATTAAATATTTCATTATGTGTAAAATTCAAGTACTGTATAAGTATTTCTCTCTTTTGTGTATAGAATAATGATATAAATATACATTTATTTATTTCAATATATATAATAATATTCTTAGTTTGGTAAAGTTGAAACTTTTAAAAATTTTATTAAAACAATAATTCTCTCGGAAGTATAATTAATAAATTTGTATAAGGCAGAACTATTTTTGATTATTAACAAGACAATTCTATTCATTACCTCTGTTGGAGTTTCGCTATATTCAATAACACGTTCTACAGCAACGATATTAGTTTCCAATTCCGAACTCATCCGAACCAACCAACTAAGAGTCGACGTCACCTGGAATCATTTTATGTAATTAGTATCAAAAATGACCTGCTATGTCAATGCATTCGCGCACACACTTCGGTTATATTACTTACGGGAAGAGCGTAGCTGACAATGAGACCTACAGAACCTGCAGTTAACGTATCTTTAGCCAATACGGCGAACAGACCCGCAAATAGCACAACACAGTTTCCACAAAATTCCAGATTGATAGCCAACCATCTGTAATAGCAAACCAAGTGATATTCTCAATTTAGAATTTTAACATTTTGAAAGTATTTACAAAATATTTTATCAATTAATCATTTTATAATTGTTGTGCTAAAGATCCTGAAATTATCTCTGAAATAATTTAAATTTATTATTAACAAAAAGGTAATAAAGGAATGATGGAAATGTTTTCATTTGGAAATATTGCGTAAATCAATGCAAATATTTAATATATTAGGCCTACACTTAAGAAGTCATTTTGTTCTACATTTTTATATCAAAACATTTCCTTCTAAGGTTATATTACACTACTTTCTTCTTTAAACATTGCACTAATAATGCAGATTATACTTGTAATTTTGTGTAAGGTTTCCAAAATTTAAATGTAGATATGCTAAATTTTTATTTTTATTTCTGAAATGTCAAAATCCAGAAACTATCCTGCAAAACGCTTATTTTAATTCATATTAAAGGCAAGAATGTTTCTGTAGCATTCTCTTACATGATATTGTTAAAAAGTTAGCTTATTGGCAATTTGTAAACTACACATTATATCTTTAAAAACTTGCATTATATTAAATACTTGATCTAATATATTCAAACAAATTTTACAAAACAGATAAAGTAAAAATAAGATTGTAGCTATATAATTTTTTCTTCTAATTTCATCGTTTCGCAAAAGGACATAACTATTTTCGCTCTATGTATTTTTTCCAAGTCACGTTAAAAACATCTCAACTGTGTTCGTACAATTAAATAACCAAATAATTATTAAAATTTTCCAAACAAATATTATGGCATATCATATCATTCTATTGTTACTAATTGTTTATCTAACATTAGAAGATAAATAGGTAACCTATTCCCAAATATTTATGTATTAAATAAGTTACCTACTTATACCTATATCTAGACATTTCTCAAAGGCGATACAGATCTTGAAAATAAGCTTTGATTTCCATCCTTCAATTTTGAAATTCTTGATTTAATAAAATTGTCATCGGTTATCTACTAGAAAGTGGTAATTGTTAATTTTTATTTTATAACATTTCTCTGCCCAAATCTAAATACAGCAAGAATCATGTTTAAATACATGTTTTTTCATAACAAATATTAACAATACTCTCGTTATGGACGAGAGCTGACTTACAGACTTTGTTCAAATCATATTGAAAAATCCTAATATTTTATAATACGATCGAGATAAACTTTCCGCTGCATTTCCAGATCTTAATCTTATAAATGTTTACAGAATAGTAATTATTCACATCGACAAATAAGACCTCTACACCATTACCTGTTAGCTATAGTACTTGGATAGTAGCAACATTGATTAATATCGACATTTTTGTAGCACTTGCTTATAAAATAGTCTTCCGCTCTAAAAGCTCTTATAGTGCTGACTCCCGTTAACGTTTCGGAAAAGTGAGAATAAATAGGCGAACGAGTGATCGATTCTAGTCGCTTCAATTGTCTCGAGGTCGGTATGTAGAACCTCTAGTGTTAAAAATATAATTACAGTTATTATCATATTAAACCCAATTAAAAACAGTTAAGTGTATACTGACAATTACCTGAACCAAGTAATAAAATATCGATAATGGCACGATCACGGCAAGAAATACGGGAATTTCGTAAGAAATAATAAATATTGTACCTAAAACCTTTGTGAAACACTGTATCCAAGATCTTAGCGTCATCGGTATGGTTGTATCGATCGTATCGATATCTTTTGCAAATCTGTTAATAATTCTTCCCAAAGGCGTTGTGTCAAAAAATGCCATGGGAGAACGAAGAATGTTGAAAAGAATATTCTGATGTAAACGAAACGACGATTTTATGCTGCCGTAAGCTAGACCGAAGTAACCTATCAACGACATTATACCTATTGAAAAAACAATCATTATTATCATCATCAAATATTTATTGTAATAATTCGTTTAAAAGAAAACGAAATACATACTTTGTCCAAAACCGAGAACCGCATAAATTCCGAGTCTGAAATTTCTCTGTGCCAAATCCTGAGATCCGTCGTCGTTAGGTTTGTCATTGCTCCAAACACTTAACCACATATTAGATCCCACAGAAAACATTTGAGAACTGAGTGTGCCAACAACGGAAATAACTATTATAACGATTCCCATAGGTTTAAAATATCTTTCGTATACCGAAAATTTTACCTGTTCAATGCAAATTAATAATTTTTAAAATATTTAAATACCTATAAAGACTAAGGCTATAGAAGACTAAGCTTATTTTTGATCCTAAATAATAACTATACCTAAAATATTGGCATAGAGTTTCGTTATGCCTTGTATAAAATTGGATAATTTTTACAGAATTTGTGCCCACTTTATCATCTGTAGCTCCAATATTCTCCATTTTACACTTGTACAAGATGTGACTATTGAGAACCTGCATCAAATGCACAATATATGATACTATCTGGCAAGTTTATTGATTTTCGGTCAATGGATCAGATTGGACTGGATGAACGGTATAAGGCAATGCATCACGTGAGCGACCTGCGTAGGGAGAACGCCACTCAAAAGTACTTTATGGAAATCTGATCTCTACGTAGCTGTTAGTAACGCAAAGAAAACCCTGAAAACTCCATGTGGCCAGCCCATTGGCCAGGTGCCAACCCACGACCTACTACCAGTGTTCTATGGTTTAATTCACTCGGCCACTGGTAGTTTAAGTAAATACAATTATTTAAGGAAAAAGTCATTAAAAATAAAAAAATTCTCGGTCTTTTGCATTACCTGTAAAAATAACATTTACTGGCAACAAGTCGTGTAACTATTCAAGCTGTTATATGAATCACAATATTTTTTAAATAAAATCTTAAGTTAAATAAACTTGTGTGATACCCTCTACTATAAGATTTTGTTATAAAACATTTTTTATGTTTTAATTATTATAGTGTAGCAAAAAGCGTAATTTTGAGTGTAGGAATAAGGTATATAAAAAATTGGGAATGTTAATAACAAGTAAAATCTTCATATATTAAGTCTGATCCTTCTCGAAATATGGCATGCGATTCCCTCTATCTCCCCATCCCATCGACCTTTAACCATCTAAACTTAATAACGTCAATGCCCCTTACATACGGGTTATCGTGCCAAATTTTGTTCCTTAACCTTTATCCAATCCTGAAATATATTAAACGAAATAGGCGGCAACACACACAAAGAGAGAGAATTTTTTTGCTGTATTTTTGACTTTCGAGTTAAGGAAGTCTCAAAACGTTGATATTTGCCCAAAACTGAAAGGGTGAAATTTGAAACCATTTCAATATTTTTTCTTGTTATGTATATACAACAGCCAGGAAATTAAAATCAAACACGTTATCGGAAAAACAATTTTTTCCCTGAAAATAATATTATTCTAGGCCAGTGTTTCCCAACCTTTTTGGATTAGACACACGCTTTGAATTTAAAGAAATTCTTGCGACATACCATACTTTCTAAAGTAAAAATGTTTAAAATTTAAAATAAATTACGTTCGATAAAAAAAAATTGATAACACAGAAGTTAAACTTACGGAGACAAAACTTCACAATTTTACAAATTAAAAAACTATATCAATACGTAAAAGTTGTATCAGTGTTTACACTGGTAAGCCGCGACGTCGATAAAAGCTCCAAAGAGTTGGTACGCCGCCATACACATAAACGTTTGCAACTTTTGTTAGGGGTTAGCTGATGTCGCAAATTTTGCAACAATTGACATTTTAGTGAATGACTCCTATCTACCACCGGCATCCCTTCGATGGGCAGACGATAGAAAGAGGAAAAATAAATCATATTTAAACACGAGCTTATTCAAAATTCTAAAAATATTTAATACGTATTTCTGCGACACACTTGAGGTGACACACAAGTGTATCGTGGTGCACACGGATTGGGAAACACCGTTCTATGCTCTTGCATATAGCTTAAGAAATCAGGACAATAGTTCTTATTAATTAGTAGAAATCTGTTACAAAGATTAAAAGCAAAAATGTATTTAAATATTACCTTTCCTGTTTCTGCAAATTCTACTGTTATGAGTTTTCTTTCCTCTTTAATTTTGTCTTTTATGCTTTGCACTACTTCAGCATCATTAATACTTTGAGAAAAATGTTTTTTATCTTTAATATCCAACTGATTTTCCGAATGTGAGAGTGCTCTCATTAATTCTCTATAAAATAAAAAGCGCCACAGATTTAAATATATTATTAATACTTTTAAAATAAATTTAAAAGCAATTAAAATCTTAACACAGTTTCATAACAAAATTCTCAAACGTTATAAGATACAGTAGACGTTCGTTAATCAGTCATTCGATTATCTGACACTGAAAAGTAGCCGACAATCCGAAAATTTATGATTCGTATGTACTGTACTGTACATAACGCGTGTCTAGAAAATTAGTAGTATATTAAATGCAGTATAAACCGATATAATAAAAGATTGATGGAATAACTACCTGCGGAATAAATTTGACCTTGTCAATAATGTAAAGACGTTATAAGACCCGACCTTCAAATTACTACGACAATAAACTGTTTAAATAAAGGTCATCCACATGGGAATTGGAGTTAGTCGGCCATCTTACTTTCTCGCTAATCTATTGAAAAACGCATTTAACCGCCCGAAATCGGCCTGTAAAATTCTCGGCTGTTTAACCCACAGATTTACACTAGTTCAATGCTTTTGAGAAATTCTGTAAATTACAGTGCATTTAACCTTCAGATTAAAACTCGCGCAACCGATCCTTACAGAAAATAAAAATTTAATAAGCAATAAAATTAAAAAGTTAGCAAACGATTCCACTCGATCAATTAAGCTTTTTGAATAGAAAAAAACGATTTTCGATTATATGACACCACTCCAGAATAACAGATGCTAGACTAACAAACCTCTACTGTAGTTAAATAAACTTTAAGAATTAATATATATTTACATTTTCATCGTACACGGATCATCTTGTTGATACATTATATCAGATATTAATGGGTCGTTATCCGCTACTTTCTCTTTCATATATTCGAGAATAAATTCCGAAAATTCTCCTTCTGATTTTAATAAATCATAGTAAGAGCCAATTTCAGCAATTTCTCCGTTTTTAAGCACTATTATAATATCAGTTTGTGGCAAAAACGTTATTCCGTGGCTAACCAAAATTCGAGTCTAAAATTTTAGAAATTTTTAAAATGAGTTTAATTGATTAAAAATGAATTTAAAAGTGTATGGCACCTTTTTTCGAAGAAGGCCGTTTGGTCCAATAACTCTGTCAAAAATATGTTTTCCTACGTGAGAATCGACTGCGCTTAATGGATCATCTAATAGATATACATCGGCATTATTATATATGGCTCGAGCTAAACTGACTCGTTGTTTCTGGCCACCACTTAGGTTAATTCCCTGCAAGAAACATTTTTATCAAAATTTTAAAACTATCATTACGTAACAGTAAAAATTACCTTTTCTCCAATTTCAGTCATATCTCCTCCCGGTAAAATATCAAAATCGGGTAATAAGGCGCACGCTTCAATTATGTTATCGTATTTCTTTTTAGAGAAATGGCTTGTAAATATAATATTTTGTCGAACAGTTGCATTTTGGATCCACGCTTGTTGTGCAACGTAGGCAAGTTTTCCCTTAAAAATACGATGAAAACTTTAAGCTACATTTACATTAGTATTATGAAAATCAGATAATTGTTTACATCTTTTTAGTTTCGTATAGATATAAAACTATTAAATGCGCAGTTGTTTCATAAATTTCTAATTTAGAAAACAAAAATCGTATTTTTATTGCTTTCAAAAAACATAAGTGGAAGACGTAGCATTTAACATGCAAAACACTGTCCTTCATCCATCCATCCAATCCATCCATGAAAGATTTTAACAACCGGCTTGCTTCATTTTAAAAATTGTAACAATCGAACCATTCCTACACGTCATTGAACTTTTAGTATGTCATTGATATATGAAATTATTTCTTAATCTAACTAAAATAAACGTAAAATACAGCTTTTAACGGAATTCCAAAAATTTATCACGTAAAACGTAAGTGACCAGAGGTCAGAGAGTGAAGACAAGCTAACGAGTAAAACCTTAATTACTACTTAATAACTTGCCCAATGATCTGACAAGTCTGGAGTAGGATAACCAAACGTCCCCCGATTTTCGGGAACTATCTCCGGTTTTGCAGTATTTTTAATATTTGATTGTAGAATCAATCTTTGAACAGAGCAATTTTATTAACATGTCAATATCACATTACCAATTTATAGATCATTAATAAATATATAAATTTCAAAAAATAACTAAAGTTCAATCAGTTTTAGGCCCTATTTTCATTCATTCTGAAATGTGTCCCCGGTTGGATTTTGCATATTATGGTCAGTCTGTCTACAGGGATGATTACGCGCTACGTGGTGTCGTCTTCTAGACCAGGGTGCCTAGTTAAGTGAGTAGCAACACGAATGCGTTGGGAGTTTCACGTAGTTCCAACCTGTTCAATGAGACCATTCATTGAATGCGTTGTTACACGTTCGTAATGCTATTCACGTTAATAATAATAATAGTAATAATAATGCTAACGACTATTAGAGTAAAATAATAAAATAATTATGTTACATGTAAAAAAATAAAATAAAATTACAAAGGATCAAACCTCTACCCTGTACTTCCAATTCCTAGCGTCTTAGCAACTGGCCTATCGCCATTCTGAGGAGGAGCTTAGAAGTTTCAAACTTATAAACATAACACTCAATTTTCAGAGGACCGTTTTTGGAAACTCTTGAGAAGTAAGTCCTGTTATTTGGAAAAGGATGCTCAGCAAGTTTCGATCGAATCTGAGACCCACACGGCTGACTGTCTCCTTGTTAGAACCTAAGATTGTAAACTGTTCTTTACATGGAAAGGAAGTACTGTAATTCGAATTATGAGATTATAAAACCCCTTGGCAAATTATATGGGGGATATGAAGACAGGTTAGTCAGATCGATTGGGAGGACGGAATAAGCCATTCAGTTGCTACTAGGCAAAGTGTCATGACCTCTGCCAGTTACTGTGAATCGAATAATCGAATACTCTGTAATANAACTAAAATAAACGTAAAATACAGCTTTTAACGGAATTCCAAAAATTTATCACGTAAAACGTAAGTGACCAGAGGTCAGAGAGTAAAGACAAGCTAACGAGTAAAACCTTAATAATTACTACTTAATAACTTGCCCAATGATCTGACAAGTCTGGAGTAGGATAACCAAACGTCCCCCGATTTTCGGGAACTATCTCCGGTTTTGCAGTATTTTTAATATTTGATTGTAGAATCAATCTTTGAACAGAGCAATTTTATTAACATGTCAATATAACATTACCAATTTATAGATCATTAATAAATATATAAATTTCAAAAATAACTAAAGTTCAATCAGTTTTAGGAACTATTTTCATTTACTGTATTCTGAAATGTGTCCCCGGTTGGATTTTACATATTATGGTCAGTCTGTCTACAGGAATGATTACGCGCTGCGTGGTGTCGTCTTCTAGACCAGGGTGCCTAGTTAAGTGAGTAGCAACACGAATGCGTTGGGAGTTTCACGTAGTTCCAACCTGTTCAATGAGACCATTTATTGAATGCGTTGGTACACGTTCGTACTGCTACTCACGTTAATAATAATAATAGTAATAATAATGCTAACGATAGAGTAAAATAATAAAATAATTATGTTCCATGTAAAATAAAATAAAATAAAATTACAAAGGATCAAACCCCTATCCTGTATCTCCAATTCCTAGCGTCTTAGCAACTGGCCTATCGCCATTCCGAGGAGGAGCTTGGAAGTTCCAAACTTATAAACATAACACTCAATTTTCAGAGGACCGTTTTTGGAAACTCTTGAGAAGTAGGTCCTGTTATTTGGAAAAGGATGCTTAGCAAGTTTCGATCGAATCTGAGACCCACACGTTTGATGGTCTCCTTGTTAGAACCTAAGATTGTAAACTGCTCTTTCTATGGAAAGGAAGTACTGTAATTCGAATTATGAGATTATGAAACCCCTTGGCAAATTATATGGAGGATATGAAGACAGGTCAGTCAGAAGATCGGTTGGGAGGACGGAATAAGCCATTCAGTTGCTACTAGGCAAAGTGTCATGACCTCTGCCAGTTACTGTGAATCGAATAATCGAATACTCTGTAATANTGAGATTATGAAACCCCTTGGCAAATTATATGGAGGATATGAAGACAGGTCAGTCAGAAGATCGGTTGGGAGGACGGAATAAGCCATTCAGTTGCTACTAGGCAAAGTGTCATGACCTCTGCCAGTTACTGTGAATCGAATAATCGAATACTCTGTAATACATCCAGATTTAAATTAAACTTGTTTTTTTCGAACTGGTGTGTACAAAGATATTTTTGTAGCACTGTTTTTTCACTTACCCACTTATAAAATGCAATTTGCAGATAACTTGACTAGATTTTCATTCCCACACCATTTCACTGACTGAGAACTTTACGGTCTGTAACGAACAATCTCTTATACGTTTTGTGTTTTTTTTTTCTACTCCTAAGAGAAGTTGATGTTTGTTCTGTATAGGTCAAGTATGGAGTCGTACGAAAACACAACAGAATCCCACATGTCTGTGCTCAATACTGCGTGCCGTTTAGCCCAGAGAAGCCATTTTCTATACCGTTTACTTATCAGTAATGGCTTCTTACGCCTATAAATCTATGTTAACAAATGACTGCACAGTTTGTGCACTTGTCTTCATGGCTGTCTAATAATTAAAAATTATTGTATTCAATTAAAACGCCTTAATGTAAAATGATACTACACAAAGAATTTATAAACAAGTCCATAGTTGAAGTATTAAACACAAACACTGACAGTTTTAAAGTTCTTCACACTGCTTTAAAACTGTTAGCATTTGTATTTATAAATTCTAATATTTTTATCTTACTTTAATATTCACTTTTCCAGTGATCAAATGCATGTCCCCAAGAAGAGCCGAGACGAGAGAAGATTTTCCAGCACCGACTCGACCAACTACGGCTATCAATTTACCAGGCGGTATTGAAATATCAATGTGTTTCAGTACTGGATCCTCCTTTTCCGACCAGCAGAATGTACCATTTTTTATGACTATGGAATCAGCTGAAAATAAACAATGTAATCAGCAGTTTTCATAAATAATTTAAAATCAAACAATACTTACAGTATGAAGAATCAGAAGTAACATATTGATTCAATTCTTCCTGGCTTAAAAACTTATTTATTCTTTTTATAGAAACATTAACCTAAATTGAAAATAATTTTTAATAATTATCAGGTATTATTTAAAATAAACTCAAATTCCCCAGATTTGTTTGATTCATTTTTTTTTTCAATTTATCAAAATTATTTAAATATTTAATAATCTTTCATATTAATTGAAATATAATCGTTGGAGTTTTTATACCAGTTTAAAAATGTAAAAAGTTATCTATGAAAAATAATTTCGTTTCCTTTTCTGAAATTAATCAGAAAATATCATAATTACGTTATTTATTAACCGTAATTCTTTTACCTAATTATTTAAACCTTACAATTCGTAAGAAAAGTTAAAATAATAAAAACATTCACTCCCAGTGAAATTCGTAATAATATACTTGGCAATAAAAGTAAAGCTCATGAGAATTAGAGCAAGACGTTTAGCAACGCAGTCAGAGTGTTGATGCTGAACTTGTTGCACTGCAAGTTCATGCTTTCACCAGTTCTACTTTCACTTGCTCTCTTGCAATAATGGTATATGCAAGGCACTACTAGACTATCTGTCACGCTGGAAAATGAGCCTTCCCGGTCCAAACGTGATGACACATGATGTGTCAGTCCAAATCACACCTTACCCAAGCTAATCCAACTCTTATATGACTAATTATTTCTTATAATTTTATTTTAAAATAAGTTCCTAAATAATTGAAATAATTAAACATCATCTCCTCTCAGTTAATGCCCAGTCTGTTCCCTAGTTGCACTCCTGATAAGGGTTACCAATGAGCTAAGAAAATGAGCTAATAAAGCAAGCTAAAAGGGCTAACAAGTAAAAGCTACCTTACTGTAACTTAAATAAAGCGCATTCTGAATGCATTTTAACCTGTTTTTCGCACCTTGTACAGAAAGCGGTTAATGGTAAAGATAGAAACCATGTTTTGACATCAATGCAGTCTACGCTGTAGGATATCAACTATGCGGTTATTAATAAGGTAAAGTTAAGAAGTCTGCAGGCGAAAATGCAATATCAAATAGTGCTTTTCTGACCATTCCGATGCACTTTTGCTCTTTAATTCTCGAAATTATCATAATTACATGGGCATCAATTCACAAATGATTAGCTTCCTTTCTAGCAACAGTTAGGATTTTTTTTTTTGTGGTTACCATGACATTTCAAGTTAATGAGCTAATTGTGATTTACTGCTATCGAGGACGATAGTGAAATGTAAAATTTTAGAAAGGAGTAATTTTCAAATTCAAATATAAAAATTGTTTCCAGTTGAAATATGTCAGCCAATCAAAAGTATAATTTCAATTCCCGAATTTTAAATGACTGAATTTAAGGAAATCGAATAGAAATCGTATAACCTAAATGTTAATACTGGAATGAAAAGTAACAAACTTCATTTGTAATCTATGTTCTGAAATTTAAAATTTGTAAGCTCATTAACATTGGTCCGTTAAATTACCTTCATAAATTCCCGATATCAATAATAACAAGCGTCAAGACACCCTTCTTTGGAAAAATGATCCTGCTGGTTGATACCACTGACTGGACTGTAGTGTAGTTTTTAAATACAAAAGGAAGTAATTCTTGTTTAAAACCAAGGAATGTTAAAAAAAAACAGTCATTGGAAATTATTAAAAACACTCAAAAGTGTAAAGGACGAACATTTCCGGAAAGCAAGCCACAGAACGAACATAAAAAAGAAAGGAAAAAGTTTCGCAGAATAGAATATAAAACTGGCATTTTAGAATGCACATTGAATTCAGAATTTTAAATTTTAAAATATAAAATGAAACAAAGAAATTTTATTGCTCAAAACAAAAGCAATAAAATTTTTAATCTAGATTCTTCGTATTGATTGGATTTATTATAGATCATACTTTATCTATACTAATATTATAAAGAGGTAATGTTTGTATGTAAGTTTGGATGTAGCAGATAATCTCCGAAACTACTCATCCGATTTCAAAAATTCTTTCACCAATATTTAGAATGGAACTTCAGGGTGGACATAGGCTATACATTATTCCGGTAAACATTCATATAAATTAAATTATATCATCTAGGGTTAAGGCTTTTATGTCCAACAGATGGCGCTACGAGTACGACTCCCTAAGTTTGCTTTTCTGTGAGGCATTATGCTTTTCTGTAAAAATGAACTAAAGCGGATCATCGTCTATCTATTTATATAAATAAAAATGTAATGTTCGTTTGTTCCTACCGATTCCTTTGAAATTTTGACACAACTCTGCATTCGAATACGC
>NW_019385240.1:298090-305461 GCF_000671375.1 Centruroides sculpturatus | reverse complement strand
TGTAAAGTTGTAATTATTTTAATTATTTTTATTTCCAAACTGATTTTAACCAGTTCTATAGTAAGAAAACATTCCAATAGACAATATGCAAAGCTTTTTGTTCAGTTTACACCAGTATTTATTACACAAAATTTAAGTAAAGCTTAACATGCCGATCTTGCCCCGGTCTCCCCTACTCTTCATTTAGCATTTATAACAGTGGCATGCCGTCCATGGAAGCTGTGTAGCTCCGAATAGAACTATATTTTCTAAAATATAAATACATATCGTGCGATTATTTTCATATTTTAACGTACTTTGAATTACTTAAAATTAATATTTTATTATGATCGCATTGTGTATCTTATTACAAATTTCTATACTAAATGTGAAAAACAATGATAAGATCGCTATTGTATATTCGAATATACATTCGTATATGCATATTTCCAATGGAAGCGCTGTATTGTCGAATACGGGACAGCGAAAATATTTGAATCGTGTAAAGCAGCCAGATTATAGCCTACGTATTTATAAGGCACCAACCTCACACGGTTTAACTGGTGGATGTTACACACCAAAATATCGTATAACGCTTCCAATGATTCTATCCAAGGTCGCACAGCTTCCCTATCATCAAATGTCACCGCACGCCACTGATTTATAATAATATATTTGGATTTATAAGCTTCATTTGAGTTTTCAACATTGATGCTCTCAAAAATATGTTTACAACTAAAAACTTTATTGTTACTTTTTTCAAAAAATTAACGATGAATTTAAAAGCTTTACTAAGAAAAGCTGCATATATTGTCAAATATAATCTAAAACTAACATAAATCAGACTAGTTATATAAGAGATATTTAAATCTAAGTTTGTTCAAATATAGTAAAGATTTTCGTAATAATCGTTTTCTATCACAATAAACTGATAAGATGTAAATTTTAATTGCAATGAAAGTTAAGAAACTTTGTTAAAATTAATTTTTAAACAATTCAAATGAATATAAACTTAACAATTTCACAATATTTTATTAAGATGTTTCAAAAATTATATAAATATAAAAATAAGCATAACTAAATTCTGGGGAATTTCATTTTGTAAAATAAAACAATTGTAATAACATAAAATAATAATTACCAACACTAATGTTGTTATTAAATTAGGCAACATTGTCATGGGAAATCGAAGGAGATTGAAGAGCGAAATAGAAACAAATGCTTTGTTTGCATCCAAAATATTTTTTTCGTCTATCAAGACGTACGTGGCAAACGTTGCTAAGGCCACCTTTTAATAAAAATACAAAATATAGAAAATTTAATTTAATTTAATTCTAATTACTTTTTTATTACTTTATTTCTTCCGAAAAACCTACCTCCTATTGGCTGTCTGCTCTTCCTTAACCTTGAGAACAGTGCTAGATAGATGAGAGTCAAGACAAAATATGGAAAGCTAGGAGACTCCGATTAACGATATAGAAATTAGCCAGTCTTGACCGGAAATCATGTAATTCCAATTCAAAAATTTTCCCTGAACGGAGCTACACAGATGGCCGGCATCACTGTTATCAGGAAAAGTGTGATTACAGGGGCAAGACACTATTAATTTGAGGTACAGAGCATATATTTTAAATTAAATTACTTAATAAGATTAAAAATTGCAGCCCGGCATTATGATATTTTTGATAGTTTAGAAGATAATTTGTTTTTTTCTGGCGAAATTTAAAAAAGTTAGTACTGTTTTCTAAATATTTACGTTATTTTTTTATTCATACACATGTACTAAAACAAAGAGTAACTAAATTAAAAAGTAAAATAGTTCCGGAATTATAAATCAACTATAATAATATACTCTTCATTTAGCATTTATAACAGTGGCATGCCGTCCATGGAAGCTGTGTAGCTCCGAATAGAACTATATTTTCTAAAATATAAATACATATCGTGCGATTATTTTCATATTTTAACGTACTTTGAATTACTTAAAATTAATATTTTATTATGATCGCATTGTGTATCTTATTACAAATTTCTATACTAAATGTGAAAAACAATGATAAGATCGCTATTGTATATTCGAATATACATTCGTATATGCATATTTCCAATGGAAGCGCTGTATTGTCGAATACGGGACAGCGAAAATATTTGAATCGTGTAAAGCAGCCAGATTATAGCCTACGTATTTATAAGGCACCAACCTCACACGGTTTAACTGGTGGATGTTACACACCAAAATATCGTATAACGCTTCCAATGATTCTATCCAAGGTCGGCACAGCTTATCTATCATCAAATGTCACCGACCGAAACTGATTTATAATAATATATTTGGATTTATAAGCTTCATTTGAGTTTTCAAAATTAATGCTCTCAAAAATATGTTTACAACTAAAAACTTTATTGTTACTTTTTTCAAAAAATTAACGATGAATTTAAAAGCTTTACTAAGAAAAGCTGCATATTTTGTCAAATATAATCTAAGAGTAACATAAATCAGACTAGTTATATAAGAGATATTTAAATCTAAGTTTGTTCAAATATAGTAAAGATTTTCGTAATAATCGTTTTCTAATACAATAAACTGATAAGATGTAAATTTTAATTGCAATAAAAGTTAAGAAACTTTTGTTAAAATTAATTTTTAAACAATTCAAATGAATATAAACTTAACAATTTCACAATATTTTATTAAGATGTTTCAAAAATTATATAAATATAAAAATAAGCATAACTAAATTCTGGGGAATTTCATTTTGTAAAATAAAACAATTGTAATAACATAAAATAATAATTACCAACACTAATGTTGTTATTAAATTAGGCAACATTGTCATGGGAAATCGAAGGAGATTGAAGAGCGAAATAGAAACAAATGCTTTGTTTGCATCCAAAATATTTTTTTCGTCTATCAAGACGTACGTGGCAAACGTTGCTAAGGCCACCTTTTAATAAAAATACAAAATATAGAAAATTTAATTTAATTTAATTCTAATAACTTTTTTATTTTTTATTACTTTGTTTCTTCCGAAAAACCTACCATTATGGGAGCAGACAACCAACAGAAAGTAGATGCCAAATTTAAATAAGCAATTATTTTTAACTGATCGATTTCTTTGTCTCTTATCTTTAATATAATTTTCCGAAATGGTTCTTCCCAAGCGTACAGTTTTAAAACTTTCATGCCATTAAGAATTTCATTCATGAGTTTCACTCTGTTATCTTTATTCTTCATTTGCTGCACCTAAAATCATAAAAGTTTAAATTATATAATGAATTTTGGATTAACGCAGGTAAAATTACTAACTGCAAAAATTGCAGAAATTTTCTATTATCTGTTAAATTGAGATAAAAGATCTATAATAAATGTACTTTTAAATTTTTATAGAAACCTTTTGTTATATAACAAATTCATATGATAAAATATTAAGAATAGTACAGTATTGTAAAAATTTGTTTATAGTTATGCACCTAGTAGTGAAGAAACAAACAAATTGTAAAAATTGACATTGTCTATCAATAGATAAATTGATAATTAGTCATACAAGGTTAGTAAAGAATTTAGCAGACAGACATATTTTTTTTGACAAGGCTACGAAAAACTTGTGCAAACAAATGTTCAACATAACGTTTCTCAATCTTGTAGATAAATAGTTAAATTGATAGCCACCCGTCCATTGTTCTACATAATAAAATTCTGTTTATTTAAACAGATGAAACAAAAACAATGATTAAATAAAGTCACTTAATGCTAGGCTCTGTTAACCATGTGTTCATAATTAAACGCTTTTGGTATCCATCTCGCAGAAAGTTTAATCAGTCTTAAATGATCGCAGATAATTGATTGAGTTGAGCCATAACACATGCCTGTCTTTATAGTTATCTCATGTAAGGACACTCGATGATCTGCAATTATCAACTGAACTAATTCATCACTAACTTTTCACGATCTAGTGGTTTAGCTCTCATTTTTGTGTTCAATAGCTTGAGACTAAATTATTTATCTTCAAAGAGAATAAATAAAAATTATTCAGTTTTATCAAGCTTTCGATAATTCTAAAAAAGTTTTTATGCCCTACTTTGCAAATAATAACGTATACTTTTTAGAAATCAGAGTTTCTGTTAAAAATTTTCAAACTATTAAAATACAACTTTAATTATTTTTGTCTTATATATTTTGTTAGTTAATAAGCTTATTTTTCATGGATCTGTGAAATGTATTTGCTATTTTATAGAATAATTGGAAAAATGTGAAACAAAATGAATTCAAACAGTTGATATGAGTATGCTTACATTCAACCCCATGTAAAAAGTACAAAGTGGCTTATTTCTAGATGTAAACAATTAGAAACGAGACTATTGCAAGGTTTTAATTAATAAAAATTATTGATTTGTAGAAAGAAACTGTTTGGATTTTTTACATAAGTAAATTTTAAGTTTAAACAATTAAAATTGTCTAAAAATAATTATATAAATTTATATTAAAATTTATTTATTTCACTTTTGATATATTCAATAAGAAAATAGGTATTAAACGTTAATAATCAGGATTATAGTAATGATAACTTTTATTAAAAACTTACCTGCAGTTCCTTTATTTTATTGGCAATTATTCCGTTTAATGGAAGCATTAAAATCATCACTGCAATTCCAGCTAGAACAGAAGGACCTAATAAATTCCATAAAAAGTATACAGCCAAGATAATCTGAAGTGGTGCCGACCATAGAAGATTTAAATAAGTCATGAGATCCATGAATCTTTGAGAATCGACCGACATTAAATTAACAATTTCTCCAACTGTTGACTCACTTCGTGCACTACTGGAAAGCTGAAGAGACTGAAAAAAAATTTTTTAAATTATATAGTTTCACTTCCTTATTATTATTTTGTTGACATATTCTTGTCCTTATTAGTTGACACTAATGCCTATTACTAAGCCGATACAAGATCGGGGCTTAGCCATCACTATGTTGGCCGAAATTTAAGTGGACTGCCAATTTTGGAATTATTATTTTTTTAAGAAAATTAGGACCCGAATATAAGTCGACCATTTATTATTTTTATTTATATAGTCTATGCATTAGATATCAATAAGCAACAAATTATTGTTGGTTATTTTTTATCGACATCAATAAAAAAGTTAGAGCAAAATCAAGACAATATCCCATGTGCCATCAGTAGGCAGCCCGGCTTATCCACCACACCAGGAAAAATAGGCCTCCTCACAACTATTATTCTGGTAAATGTACTTGCATTTTATGATTATAAATATAAAAAATAAAAATGAAACTTTGTTTTTCGTTTCCTCTTGTACTCTGTTTTCGTAACTGTCTAAAACATTGTAAACCTATTTTATAAAATCTAAGACATATAGTCATATCGAATGCATAAATTTATAATTACAAATTAAAATGTACACTTTACAAAAAAATAAATTTTGTAATAAATTTATAGAAATATTTTCCCGCAAGTTTTGACCATTTCTCGAATTAACTCGAAACTAACACTTACATCATACAGACTTCACACAAACATTAAGCAATCGTGGGCTCGAAAGGCACTCCATGACAGGCATCCTTATGGACTAGCCCAGGATTTTGTTGACAAAACTGCGTCAAACAGCTGGTTAGATCGGGGATGCCTCTTTGGGGAAACGGAAGGATTCATGATTGTCATACAGAATCAGGTCATAAATACTAAAAACTACAGAAAACACATACTCAAAGATACAACACTCACAAATGAGACATCCAGAAAATGTCACATCATGCAAGAAACTTTACTTCTGGTTGCAAGCTCTTGGCACAGACAGATTACTTACATAGACACAATCAAGTAGCAAATATAATACACCAAGAGCTTGCAAAGAAACACAAATTGGCAGACATCCACGAACCATACTACAAGTATATTCCACAGACAGTATTGGAAAATAACACGCACAAAATGTATTACGACAGAGCCATAATCACAGATAAAACAATTTACCACAACAGACCAGACATCACACTCATTGACAAACACAATAAAATCACATACATTATAGACATAGCCATTCCAAACACTCACAATGTACAAAACACATGCACTGAAAAAATTAGCAAGTACACAGAACTCGCCCAGGAAATAAGGCATCTGTGGAGGATGGATAGGGTGCTTATTGTACCTGTCGTTCTCTCCTGTACAGGTGTGATACCACACACACTACACAAAAGCCTGGGAACATTACAATTGAGTAGAAATACATACATCACACTACAGAAGGCCACTATATTAAATACATGCCACATTTTTAGGAAGTTCCTGAATACAGAAACACGCACACACTGACACACTTATTTAATTTTATTTTGTTTTGGTTGCTATGTCTTGACTCTGGTCCGGCATAGCACACAGCCACCGGTGTCAACCGAGTATAACCCACTAATCAAAATAATAATAATAATAATCATAATAATCAGCGCAGAGCCCAAACGGTTAGGAGTTGAAAACTGAAATTTGGTACACAGGGTACGTCACGAGAACGCACGCTAAGAAGAGATTTTTCGAAATTCCTCCCCACGGGGGTGAGAGAGAGAGGATTAAGGATTAACACTTCCATCAACAATGGAAGTGTCAACAATGGAAGAGTTAAGAGAAATGCAAGATTTACAGGCACGGATGCGGTTTTTTGCGTTTTTGATTGCGTTTTAATTGGGTATGACACGAGAATATACACTAAGAAGGGATTTTTCGAAATTCCATCAGCGGAGGTGAGGTTGTTAACACTTATCCCGCGGGGAAGTGTGAACTATGGAAGTGTTAAGAGAAAGCGATGGGCAAGTTTTACAGACGCAGATGCAGATTTTTCGTTTTTGCGGAAAATCGAGCATATTTTTAGACCCATCTAAAAATTCTCTAATTAGTCTGGAAACAGGGGGACCTAATTCTTTCATCCTTTGAAAACGGGTAAGATTGACTATAACGTAATAATCTTAATCTTCGCTATCGTTACTTTTGCCCGAGCAATGCCGGGCCTACCTGCTAGTAATAATATACGTTTAGTTCAACACGGGCAGCCATCTTCCAAATCGTACGACGAGACAAAAACAATGACGTCACTAGTAGAAGTTAGCGTAGATAAAAGAAGCTGACTGAACTAGGTAGAATTCTAGCGGTGGGAGGCAATGTTCCCTCTAAGCTGCGCGGCCGCGCACTGCTCAAATTGTTGCCGCGCACGAGAATTTACGTGCCGCGCAGGCGAGCATGCACACCAATTTGAATTGTTGTTTACTTATTTCTCACTCTGTCTGCAACATGATTATTGCTGCATATATTTCGATTAAATACATTAAATCATTGACAAAAGATAATATTTCGTATAAAAGTATGTTCTTCCTTTAATTTCAATT
>NW_019385240.1:272585-292410 GCF_000671375.1 Centruroides sculpturatus | reverse complement strand
ATAAATATAATAATTAATATAATTCGTATTTAAGTAAGATTGATTTGATATTTTATTAGGCCAGAGTAGACAAATATCAAATTAAATGTTAATTTCAGCTAAATATTTGAATTTCTCTAACCTAATAACTTACTCTGAATCACATATTTGTTTTTTCCAATAATAATTGAATGTTGGAAGTATGCTCAAAGTTTCATCTTCAGGCCTCAATAACCACAAATCTGACTGTTTTAATGGTCTCTTCCAACCCAAAACTGCTAAGCTATATTTGTATAAAAAACAATAAGTTTAATTAATTATTTTTATTAACTTTAAAAATTATTTCAAGATATCCGATAATTTATATAAAATCAATATAATAACCATTAAAGTAAACTTGTTGCAAAAAACTATTTATATTGTAATTTTAAAACACTAAAAGAAAAAGAAATTTATATAATTTTAAATTATGAAGTGTTTATTTTTTTATACAGGGAAAGCTGCCAAAGGTTAAGATAGAATAAAATGTCATTCTCAAAATAGCAGCTACCTGTTTGAGAGTTACTCTAATGTTAGTCTAACACATTCTAACTACAGGTATTGAATAACTAATCAATTAATTTTTAGAAGTCTTTTTCATTTACTAAAATAATACAAAATGACAAAAATGGATTTTTAAAAAATTTTTATGAATTAGTTAGATACACGCACACACACATTCTATAAAATACTCTAATAAATTAAAAGATAGTATTTAGAAAATATGATGATGCCAAGTTCTATGCATATGTATAAGACTTTTGTGTATATATACACTTGCACAACTATATGCATACATAAATATAACATGTAAAGTTAAATACAACCTCAACAAAAACCTCAGAGAGCATGTTATTTTAATTCATCTCTAACTTATTCTTCAAGAATATCAAACAGAAAAATTTTGCACACTTAAAATTATTTCATATCAGTAAACTTTTATTATAAATGAGGATTTTATATAATAATTTTTTATATTGATAATACATTGAAAAAAAGTGGTATGGGCAGTTGAAACAAGCATGCAAGACAAAAAAAAAAAAGCTCAGACAGAGCCATTTCTGACAAATAATACCTCAGACAATACATTAATATTTAATATTTGATAACACTAACAAAACAAATTATTTTGTAGTGTTAGTATCTATTAGACTATGATAATATAATTGATTTGTAATTATATTTTGTATAGGAATATTTGTGTTATTTTCTAGTATTATAAGAATGTTATTTTTTCAGAAATTTCTTCTAAAATAGAGCAATTCTGGAAGATGGTCTATGAAGTAGAAAAAAATTTGAATAAAAATTAATGCTGCTAAATTACAGTAATTTTCATAGTTTAATATTAAAGAAAAACATATATCCTTTAATTATGTATGTCCTAAAGCAGGGTTGTCCAACCTTTTCCTAATGGGCCAAATTAGAAATTTAGGTATATTCAGCAGGCCACAAAAGGTACTTTATATAAATATATACTGTTAAAAAGTTCAAAATGTGAATATCAAATTTTAATAACAAATATATATAATTACAAAAAAGGCTGTATTATTGACAGTAAAAAAAGAAATTATACTTGCACAAAATAAAAATAAACTGAATGCAATTTTTGACTTTGTCTCCCTTTTATAATATTGTCAATATCTGCTTTTATAGTACTAGTCTTAATTCAAAGAATATTAGTTAAATGCAAATCACTCAACCTATTTCAGCAGTTTTGATGTTTTTCATTATGCATGAAAAGAATTGTTCACAACAGTATGTACTATCCCACATACATAACAGTTCTCTAGATAAAACAGTTCTTTAACACAAATTACATCATTATGACATCAAAGTGTATCCAGTGAAACAAGAATAACTTTTACGACATATTTTACCAAAATAAATGAAAATATACCTAAAGAATTTAGGGTGCAGTGGGCCACATAAAAATATTAAGTGTGGCCCATTGGCTGGACATCCCTGGATTATACAATTAATTTATAAACTATCATTTCATAGAAGAGTCTTAAAAAATTTTATAATTGAATTTGCTAGAAAAATTAAATGCAACAAAAATTTTACAAAATCTGACTTCAGCAACATAATAATGTGCTTAAAATAATAATAATGTCAAACTATGTGTAATGTATTAATGGAATTATTAATAATGTTTTGATGGCAATCATTAACGATAGAAGCCAGTGTTTTAGCAAAAATTTTAAGTATTTTGACAGAAGAATGATAATATCTATGTTATGATCCTAGATATTATGCTTGGTTTTGGATTCAATGACTTACAATATCACTTTTATTTTGGAATGAAATATTTATATTTTACAAATATATATCAGTTATAATATTAATTGATGCAGTAAAATTTTAAGATAAAAGTATTTCAATAAATTTCAAAAATTTTACTTTCAAATGATTTCTATTGAAATTCTTTTAATCTTATACAACATTTTCATTTTCTTCCAAATATGTTATTGCAAATATGTTATTCTTCTAATCTATATCAATGAAATTATTAGGTTGTAACAAATTCTATCCAAAATAATTGAAAATTTTATTTGCAGAAAGTTTATTTTTCAGTAATCAATGTGTTGTCCCTTATTGGATATAATCTCAAGCCGTCTTTCAGGCAATTTTCTGACACCTTAATGGAAAATTTCTCTTGATTTAAAATCAAATCATCCCAATACTACATTTTTGAGATCTTCCTGAGAATTGAAGTTCTTTCATTCAACATAATTTTGCAAGCTCCAAAGTAAGTATAATTTTAAGGAGCAAGATCTAAGGAATAAGGGGATGTACCATTTCTCCAGTTCCTCCAGTTTTTTTAGAGGTGATAAGAGCTCTTTTGTGGACAGGCATTAGCATGATGATAGAGAACATAGTCTGGGCATTTTTCTCACAGAGCTTCCATCAAATGGTCCAATTGCTGACAGTAAATTTCAGCTATGATGGTTTCATTCCTTCTCAGCAGCTCAAAATGTATCACACCTTGCATATCCCATCACACACCAAGCAACATCATTGTTGGATGAAGGTTGGTTGTCAGCTGAAGTGCCACTTTATCTCCAGGACTTAGTCACTGAACAATGCTTAATATTCTTATATTGTATTTGATAACAATTTCATCCAAAAATGGAGCTGGGAGATGAGAGTGCAGTGAAATGTGCTGATTGACAGAATGTTCAAGTTGAGCTAGCAGCAGGTCATGTGGCACAGATTTTTCCAACTACAGACCTTTTCCCAGCTCTTTCAAATGATGTTAAATGGTCATATGACTTATGTCCAGTTCTTGTACTGTTGTGAAGAGTTTATTTTCCACCAGAGATTTCAACGCATTGGATAGAATTTATATTATTAGTTACAACAAATCTTTAATAATTTGAACTACCTGTAATGCATGCACAAAGGATATTTTAGGTCAAAATGCTCTTGGCTTTGCCCCCTAACATACCTTTAATACTAATTAGTTACGAAGATGAAAATTTACTATTAAAAATATTAAATTATTAATTACTTTTATTATATTATATGGAAATTTTAATGAAAAGCTGAAAAATGTATTTTAACATATTATAATCAGTATATTTTTTTATTCAGTATATATCATATAATCAGTATATTTTTTTAGTTATGTGGAAAGATTAGAAATGGTTATTAACAAATATTCATCATCATTATATTTTATTTCAGAATTATGACTAATGGCCAGAATTAAATTTCAATGATATTTGTATATAGGTATACCTTGCCTTATGTCAGTAATTGGTTCCGGGAGAGGCGACATAAATCGAAAAACGACGTAAGTGGAATTTACTTGTCTCCGAATCTACTTGTCATAAATTACCATTCCCGGTTCTGTATTTATTTATTAATGCATTTTTAATAATATATGGTTAATAAGGATCTATTTTAATTAAGCTTACAAAGAAATAAATTTTAGTTTTTAATATAGTACAGAAAAAAGTAATCTAAATTTACGAATGCCGGAACTGTAAATACAGTACACACTTGTAAATGTATATATTTTAATATAATTTTATGTGCTTTAAACGTTTTTCTAGTGATATTACGATTTCAATATTTGTGACGGACAGATGTAAAGTCAAATAAAATGACTTTGAACTTGATTTTTATTTTTCCATATACTTTTTTGACAAATGATGTATAATCAGGAATGACGTAACTCGAAATGACATAAGTCGAGGTATACCTGTACTTTATATTTCAGTAACACCCTGAAGACATTAAATTTTATAAAAATAATTTTTACTGCCCAAGGATGAGTTTTCATTTTTCTTGAAATATTTATTAACCAAACTTACTCAATCTTTATTTCAGACAGAAATCCATTATTTCATTTAACTATAGCAAGATTATTCTTATCAGACCAAAGAATATTTAATTCATAGTATAATATTGCAAATATACCTCTATATTTATTTTTACTTTCTGAAATGATTTAGTAGTAACTTTCTACATTATTTAAAGCAGATAAATATGAAGTGTTGTGTTTGATTATTGTTTTTTTATTCTAGTAATAATTTGTCATTTTGTTCAAAATTTGCAATTTACAATTGCTTCTATAAAATAAAAACAGTATTTAAACATTCTTCATATATTTTAAATCAATTGTTCTTTATGATAAACTTTACATATGATTTTAAAAATAATTTTATTATCAAATTAAATGTGTTTTTTGAATTTTTATGTGAATGCAAATTTATGATTGCATTAGTATTTAAGGTTTCATTTTAAAATTTTTGAAATCAGCACAAACTTACCTCTGAAGAATTGAAATTTCTTAAATTATTTTGCAATATATTTGTATTAAACATATATGAGCAGCTTTTTATTTTTAAATACAAAATTAAAATAATATCCAACAATATATAAAAAAATTAACTTACTTTGTAAACCACCAAAATAATAGTTTTGATAGAAATGATGCATATTTGATAGGACATTCTTTCTGAAAATTTAATCTTATCATTTTTAGTAATTTTTTTTTTATATTATCAATTTCAAACATCACTAACCTGCATATCAAGTTTTTCCTCAATTTGTATCTTATCAGCAAAACAATAGAATAGAAATTCTGCTAATATTAGAGGAAAACGTATCATTGCTATAATATAATTAACTGTATTAACATGAATATCTACCTTTAAATAAAAAGAAACACACAGTTACATAATGAAAATAAACTATTATTATTCAATTTNCCAGCAAAAATCTTATTTTCACTTTACCGAGTGCCTAGTAGGTAATTTGCAGATTACCTAGATAATCTGAACATTACCTAGGTAATTTGAGAAATGGAATAATTTTCGCAGCTTTAACGGATCACCCTAGTTAATCTGCAGATTAGCTAGGTAATGCGCACATTAACGGATTTCGAGCTTTAGCGGTAACATATATATGCTCAGAAAAATTTTTTGCTCAGAATCTGCTCAGCAAAATTATTTTTTGCTCAGAGAAGTATATGTTCCGCTGATCTACAAAAAAAATTTAGAGGGAACATTGGTGGTAGGAGTCAAGCAGTAGTTCAACATCGCAGCATAACTAGACTAAGCAAGAATTCTGCGTTATTGAACACGACCCTGATCTGTCGTCCCGGTCAGCGATTTTGAAAAAGTGGCAACACTACTTAATGTATGGAGTCAACTGAATGTTGAGTGACGCATTTTTAATATTTTGTAAAACTAATTAATATTAATTTAACTTTTTATGTATTATTATTTATTTTAAAATTCGTTGCTATAGAAATGCGTGTTCCTTTAAATTGCATGTGTTGTTCTGTTTATTCAATGTTTGTTCATTGTTTAAACTTACACTTAAAGAAGTATTTTTTGGATGAAAGTGATTGTTTAAATTAAAGATAAGTTACATGATGTTAATATTTAACTATTTTATTATAATTTTCACTTGTCTAATGTGGTTTTAACAAAACCATTTGATAATTAAGGAATACAAATTCACACTAAATATTTTTGTTAAAAATTATCTAGATAAAATGCTTAATTGTGTATATATGAGAACAGTTTTATTATACAAAGTTTAACATTAACCATGAAAAATAAATGATTTTCATATTTATAATGTACAAGTTCATACAGTAATGTGATGCTTTCTAAGGCATCTATTTTCACCAACAATTGAATATAATGACAAATATACAAAGGTTTGAGGTTTGCATTGTAAATCATGTGTATTTTAAAATTTGCATAACAAACAAAAATTTCTACTTGAATCAATAGTAAATTCCATAGTTGCAGCCTGAACTCGTAAATTTTACCCTACTTACACTAGATGAAAATGATGGAATGTGCTGTACTAATAAATAATTTCAATATATAACATGGATAGCAGAAAATAGTTTATACAGGAAAATTTATTGTTTGGAAATGAGCTGAATTGAACAGACCAAAAAACTATTGTTAAACTTAATATACCATTAGCCCAACAGTTTTGTTTATAAGTAGTACTTTGGAAACAGATAGTTATGTAAATTACAAATAAAAAGTGGTTAAGAAAAGGTTTGAATCGACTTGTTAGTGCCAAAGCCAGTAAGTATACCAAGAAAACAATTAAAGAATTTAACTATTCTTCCAAGATATTTGTTGTGATGAATTTTTGAATAGTCAGTACCACCTAAATGACATGTTATCATTTACATGTGTAAATGACACCATTAATGACCAAAGCAAATAATAATGCAGGATGTCTTTTCCTATTTTTTACATTTTTTTCTTTTTATAAAATTAAAAACAAAAAATCTAAATATCTTTAACAACATTAAGGTTATTTAAAAAGTTTCTACGTTTTCACAGATGAATTAACCTTAAAGGATCAACACGATAACTAATGGGCGGTTGGAATAAAAATCGCCCTTCCGTGAAAATTGATCATCTACATGACATTTTTTTTTTTTTGCTTTGTTACTTGCAAACAAAAATTGATTGTTGATTATTCTGCATCAGTTATTGGTGCACTCTAACCCCTTAATTGGACCAAAAAAAAAAAGTAAAACAGAAAAAACAAACTTGTTGAAATTTANAACAATTAAAGAATTTAACTATTCTTCCAAGATATTTGTTGTGATGAATTTTTGAATAGTCAGTACCACCTAAATGACATGTTATCATTTACATGTGTAAATGACACCATTAATGACCAAAGCAAATAATAATGCAGGATGTCTTTTCCTATTTTTTACATTTTTTTCTTTTTATAAAATAAACTAAATTATATTAAAGTAAAATAAAATACTTTGAGTAAGCTGATTACTCAAAAGTTCAAATAGTTAAATTTTGAAAACCCAAACTTCTAAAAATCAAATTTTTTTTATATATTTCAAGATTATTATACAAAATGTTAGATGTTCTGTAGAGGATAACTTGAGTATCTAAAGTATTTTTTTGAATTTGTAATCCTAATTTTGAATATTAAAATCAAATTGTTATGAATTTATAATTATTTTGAATAGAACTGATTCTAAATTGGCTGTCTTTTGTTACATAAAGAACATGCAGTAAAATCAATCACTGCTGTTCATTATTTACATTCGATAACCACAATTCTTCCAAATAAGAAGATAAACTCTCATAAAATTATATTTACATAATTCCATAATAAAGTGTAGTAGAAGAATCTTAATTATTGATGAAACAACTTTAGCTGCAGCCGTTTTAGTGGGAAAAAATATTTTCAAGTTGTGTAAAATATTTAAACTTTACCTTTCTGTAGATTGCAGATATCAATACCGTTCTTACTCTCAATCCAGTTACAAACATGTCATTGAAATAAACACCAAGGACTATTGACTGAAGGAAAATTGTGACAAACATGGCAAGAACATATGCGATTCCTTTCCACAAAGGTTCATCTCCTGCTGTAAAGTTAATCAATAATCTAAATAAAAATAATGCAATTATTANAGATTGGTTGAGGGCCTAGGCCAGGGGTGGCGAACCTATGGCAGGCGTGCCCAAAGTGGCACATAGGGAGAAATCATCTGGGACGTAATTTATCATACGATTTCTGTCTTTTTCAATCATCTTTTTGGTTTATCACCTGATCATCCTTTTTTCAATCAGCCTTTTTACATTTATTCTAATTAAAGCATATTCGTTTAATTTCTTTAAATATCGTTATTCGAAGTCAGAAACTTTGGCACGCATAAACATCTTTAAAGGTAAGTATGCTTACAAAATGACACGTGAACACGAAAAGGTTCGCCATCCCTGGCCTAGGCAATTGCCCTTTTTCCCCATAGGATAACACGCCACTGAATATGTAATGATACATAATTTCACATAATAACTCACCATTCTAGAAATATTAAGTATCGTCCACGGAATTGCCTTTTCCGAGCTTCTGTAAATAAAATATATTTCCAAAGGNTAAATAAAAATAATGCAATTATTAAATATATGACATGCTTTTTTTCTAATTTAAAAAGTTTAAAACTTTAAACACTTACCCAAGTATTTGAGGATTTACAAATTGCAAAATGTCATAAATTAATTTTAATGAAGAACCTCCCAAAAAGTATAATCCAAATGTTTTAATCAAAATTGAGACAATGTTTATTTCAATTTTTTTGTTGGAAGTTTTCATTCTTGAATTACTACATAAAATGAAAATATATTTGTCTATTCATTTTCTAATAAATATGACATAAAATTCAATTATTTTTCAGCATACATTTACATATTTTTTTAATGTGAAAGATAGCTAAATTTCCTTTATGTACTGGTAAAATACAAGATATATTGCACTTAATCATATTATATGAGAAAAATTAGGACAAATTATTTTGGTATAATTAGAATGTAAAAGTTTAGATATACCAGATGTAGAATGATTGGAAAAAAACTTCTTCACACATACAAGAAGTCTTTACTTGTAGAATTGTATTTCATATTTTAGCTGTTGTTTTGGAATATTTAAAATAGAAACACATTTAAAGATGAAAAGTCCAATAGTTAATAATGTATTTGATAATTTTGCAGTTTAAGTTAATTATTAAAATTATACATTAAGTTTTTCTATAAGAATATTTTGCAAACTAAAATGAAAACAAAAATTTNTTCAGCTAAATATTTGAATTTCTCTAACCTAATAACTTACTCTGAATCACATATTTGTTTTTTCCAATAATAATTGAATGTTGGAAGTATGCTCAAAGTTTCATCTTCAGGCCTCAATAACCACAAATCTGACTGTTTTAATGGTCTCTTCCAACCCAAAACTGCTAAGCTATATTTGTATAAAAAACAATAAGTTTAATTAATTATTTTTATTAACTTTAAAAATTATTTCAAGATATCCGATAATTTATATAAAATCAATATAATAACCATTAAAGTAAACTTGTTGCAAAAAACTATTTATATTGTAATTTTAAAACACTAAAAGAAAAAGAAATTTATATAATTTTAAATTATGAAGTGTTTATTTTTTTATACAGGGAAAGCTGCCAAAGGTTAAGATAAAATAAAATGTCATTCTCAAAATAGCAGCTACCTGTTTGAGTGTTACTCTAATGTTAGTCTAACACATTCTAACTACAGGTATTGAATAACTAATCAATTAATTTTTAGAAGTGTTTTTTCATTTACTAAAATAATACAAAATGACAAAAATGGATTTTTAAAAAATTTTTATGAATTAGTTAGATACACGCACACACACATTCTATAAAATACTCTAATAAATTAAAAGATAGTATTTAGAAAATATGATGATGCCAAGTTCTATGCATATGTATAAGACTTTTGTGTATATATACACTTGCACAACTATATGCATACATAAATATAACATGTAAAGTTAAATACAACCTCAACAAAAACCTCAGAGAGCATGTTATTTTAATTCATCTCTAACTTATTCTTCAAGAATATCAAACAGAAAAATTTTGCACACTTAAAATTATTTCATATCAGTAAACTTTTATTATAAATGAGGATTTTATATAATAATTTTTTATATTGATAATACATTGAAAAAAAGTGGTATGGGCAGTTGAAACAAGCATGCAAGACAAAAAAAAAAAAGCTCAGACAGAGCCATTTCTGACAAATAATACCTCAGACAATACATTAATATTTAATATTTGATAACACTAACAAAACAAATTATTTTGTAGTGTTAGTATCTATTAGACTATGATAATATAATTGATTTGTAATTATATTTTGTATAGGAATATTTGTGTTATTTTCTAGTATTATAAGAATGTTATTTTTTCAGAAATTTCTTCTAAAATAGAGCAATTCTGGAAGATGGTCTATGAAGTAGAAAAAAATTTGAATAAAAATTAATGCTGCTAAATTACAGTAATTTTCATAGTTTAATATTAAAGAAAAACATATATCCTTTAATTATGTATGTCCTAAAGCAGGGTTGTCCAACCTTTTCCTAATGGGCCAAATTAGAAATTTAGGTATATTCAGCAGGCCACAAAAGGTACTTTATATAAATATATACTGTTAAAAAGTTCAAAATGTGAATATCAAATTTTAATAACAAATATATATAATTACAAAAAAGGCTGTATTATTGACAGTAAAAAAAGAAATTATACTTGCACAAAATAAAAATAAACTGAATGCAATTTTTGACTTTGTCTCCCTTTTATAATATTGTCAATATCTGCTTTTATAGTACTAGTCTTAATTCAAAGAATATTAGTTAAATGCAAATCACTCAACCTATTTCAGCAGTTTTGATGTTTTTCATTATGCATGAAAAGAATTGTTCACAACAGTATGTACTATCCCACATACATAACAGTTCTCTAGATAAAACAGTTCTTTAACACAAATTACATCATTATGACATCAAAGTGTATCCAGTGAAACAAGAATAACTTTTACGACATATTTTACCAAAATAAATGAAAATATACCTAAAGAATTTAGGGTGCAGTGGGCCACATAAAAATATTAAGTGTGGCCCATTGGCTGGACATCCCTGTCCTAAAGCTTTTGTAAATGAGATCACAAAGGATTATACAATAAATTTATAAACTATCATTTCATGGAAAGAGTCTTAGAAAATTTTATAATTGAATTTGCTGGAAAAATTAAATGCAACAAAAATTTTACAAAATCTGACTTCAGCAACATAATAATGTGCTTAAATTAATAATAATGTCAAACTATGTGTAATATATTAATGGAATTATTAATAATGTTTTGATGGCAATCATTAACGATAGAAGCCAGTGTTTTAGCAAAAATTTTAACTATTTTGACAGAAGAATGATATTGATAATATCTATGTTATGATCCTAGATATTATGCTTGGTTTTGGATTCAATGACTTACAATATCACTTTTATTTTGGATGAAATATTTATATTTTACAAATATATATCAGTTATAATATTAATTGATGCAGTAAAATTTTAAGATAAAAGTATTTCAATAAATTTCAAAAATTTTACTTTCGAATGATTTCTATTGAAATTCTTTTAATCTTATACAACATTTTCATTTTCTTCCAAATATGTAATTGCAAATATGTTATTCTTGTAATCTATATCAATGAAATTATCAGGTTGTAACATAAATTCTATCCAAAATAATTGAAAATTTTATTTGCAGGAAGTTTATTTTTCACTCATCAATGTATTGTCCCCAGTGGTGTAGCATGGGTGTCAGCCGCCTGGGGTGGAGGAAAATTTTGCTGCCCCTTTATTTATGTATCTCAATTTAAAAGACTAAAATTCAGTTTCGTCCCAGAATAAGTAATGAAAAATTCCGTGCTCATTTCAATCAGTCTGAATCATAGGTGCAACAAAAATATGAAATGAAATGGTTCAAATTTTTACAAGATATTATTATTATTATTTGTTGTGAAATTTTGCCGCCCCACTATGCTACCCCACTGATTGTCTCTTATCAGATATAATCTCAAGCCACCTTTCAGGCAATTTTCTGATACCCTAATGGAAACTTCTCTTGATTTAAAATCAAATCATCCCAATACTACATTTTTGAGATCTTCCTGAGAATTGAAGTTCTTTCATTCAACATAATTTTGCAAGCTCCAAAATAAATATAATTTGAAGGAGCAAGATATGGGGAATAAGGGGATGAATCATTTTTCCAGTTCCTCCAGTTTTTTAGAGGTGATAAGAGCTCTTTTGTGGACAGGCATTATCATTATGATAGAGAACATAGTCTGGGCTATTTTCTCACAGAGCTTCCATCAAATGGTCCAATTGCTGACAGTAAATTTCAGCTATGATGGTTTCATTCCTTCTCAGCAGCTCAAAATTTATCACATCTTGTATATCACATCACATACCAAGCAACATCATTGTTGGATGAAGGTTGGTTGTCAGCTGAAGTGCCACTTTATCTCCAGGACTGAGTCCTGGACAATGTTTAATATTCTTATGTTGTATTTGGTAACAATTTCATCCAAAAATGGAGCTCAGAGATGAGAGTGCAATGAAATGTGCAGATTGACAGAATGTTCAAGTTGAGCTAGCAGCAGGTGATGTGGCACAGATTTTTCCAACTAAAGCCCTTTTCCCAGCTCTTCGAAATGATGTTAAATGGTCATATGACTTATGTCCAGTTCTTGTACTGTTGTGAAGAGTTTATTTTCCACCAGAGATTTCAACGCATTGGATAGAATTTATATTACTAGTTACAACAAATCTTTAATAATTTGAACTACCTGTAATGCATGCACAAAGGATATTTTAGGTCAAAATGCTCTTGGCTTTGCCCCCTAACATACCTTTAATAGTAATTAGTTATGAAGATGAAAATTTACTATTAAAAATATTAAATTATTAATTACAGGTAACCCCTGTATAACACAGGAGTTATGTTCCAAAAAATTGCTGTGTTATGGAAATCTGTGTTATACGAAACAAAGATCTAGTACGAAAAGGAAGGTTAGATTCCAAAAATTAAAAAACATGCTATTATATTTTCATAATTAAGATAAATATCTTTATTAAAATTTTCTTAAGTGATACATATTAATATAAATTAAACAATGTCTTTTTTGTCATCACTAAAAGCACTATTAACTGAGAGCGTTTTCTTTTTGGCAAGTTATCCTTATCCTCTGATCATTTTTCTGCATTATCTTCAGATCCATGCTCTACCTTTTGCAAAAAGTTTGTAATTTTAGATTGCTTGCTTCTAGATAAAAGATCTTTATAAATTTCCTTATATGGTGCTAAGCACTTATAAAGAAGAAAGCAAGTATGGAATAAGGGAAAAACATCTGGCAGCATCAGAAGCAGAAGCGTCGAGATCTGGCAACATTGAAACAAGTTTCGAGAAGGATCATGTGTATCGACAGAAGGCGAGTAAAGAAAATTTACATACTTATGTACTAATAGTTCACGAAAATTATTATTTTCGTGAAATATTTGTACTTAAGTATGTAAAAATTTATTACATTTCATGTTGTACGAGGGTTTTACCCAATTCTCAAACCATGTCAGAGTGAATCCATGCTATAGAAGTGCTGTGTTATACAGGGGTTACCTGCACTTTTATTATATTATATGAAAATTTTAATAAAAAGCTGAAAAATGTATTTTAACATATTATAATCAGTACATTTTTTTAGTTAAGTGGAAAGACTAGAAATGGTTATTAATAAATATTCATCATTATTAGATTTTATTTCAGTATTTTGACTAATGGCCAGAATTAAATTCCAATGATATTTGTATACTTTATATTTCAGTATTACTCTGAAGACATTAATATTTATAAAAATAATTTTTACTGCCCAAGGATGAGTTTTCATTTTTCTTGAAATATTCATTAACCAAACTTACTCAATCTTTATTTCAGACAGAAATCCATTATTTCATTTAACTACAGCAAGATTATTCTTATCAGACCAAAGAATATTTAATTCATAGTATAATATTGCAAATATACCTCTATATTTGTTTTTACTTTCTGAAATGATTTAGTAGTAACTTTCTACATTATTTAAAGCAGATAAATATGAAGTGTTGTGTTTGATTATTGTTTTCTTATTCTAGTAATAATTTGTCATTTTGTTCAAAATTTGCAATTTACAATTGCTTCTATAAAATAAAAACAGTATTTAAACATTCTTCATATATTTTAAATCAATTGTTCTTTATGATAAACTTTACATATGATTTTAAAAATAATTTTATTATCAAATTAAATGTGTTTTTTGAATTTTTATGTGAATGCAAATTTATGATTGCATTAGTATTTAAGGTTTCATTTTAAAATTTTTGAAATCAGCACAAACTTACCTCTGAAGAATTGAAATTTCTTAAATTATTTTGCAATATATTTGTATTAAACATATATGAGCAGCTTTTTATTTTTAAATACAAAATTAAAATAATATCCAACAATATATAAAAAAATTAACTTACTTTGTAAACCACCAAAATAATAGTTTTGATAGAAATGATGCATATTTGATAGGACATTCTTTCTGAAAATTTAATCTTATCATTTTTAGTAATTTTTTTTTTATATTATCAATTTCAAACATCACTAACCTGCATATCAAGTTTTTCCTCAATTTGTATCTTATCAGCAAAACAATAGAATAGAAATTCTGCTAATATTAGAGGAAAACGTATCATTGCTATAATATAATTAACTGTATTAACATGAATATCTACCTTTAAATAAAAAGAAACACACAGTTACATAATGAAAATAAACTATTATTATTCAATTTAAATGCATTTACCTCCAAAAATAGATTGCTTAAATGTGAATAATAGAAGCCAAAATTTCCGATTGTCATTAACAACAAAAATATAAAAATAATTCCAGATGAATAAATTCCTTTTCTTTGTCCACAAATAGCTAAAATTATGAATAAAGCCTAAAAAAAGAATAAAATCCTTGATGAATATTATATATTATTAATTAAATTTTAAATAAACTTAAATTCCTTACCAAAGTACATATTGAAATAATATTAGAAACAATATAGACAGGAGGTAAATTGGGTGAAGTATGTAAATCATTTATTAGATCAATTATTGACACTGCAATTAATAAAAGAGCTAGTACCTGGAATAAAAATAAAAGTAGATTAAATTACTTTATTGAAATTCATAATTATTAATAAGAAATACAAATAAAATTTTACATTCAGATAAGTTACAATAGCTATTGATATATCTTCAAAAATATATTTTATGTCAGTTCTTAAAATTCTGAACATGTTTTGTAAGAGTATAAATACTAATTTATTTTTTCTTTAAACATAAATACATCTATTATCTCAAGACTTTAGGCTTATACAGTACTGTATTTTTGTTCAAAATGTTTTCTAAGATAATCAATTTTACTTTAATGGCATTAGTTCACATTATTTCAGTCTTTGTCTAAGAAAAAGGTTCATTGGTTGTGGAATCAATTACGGTTTTTAAATAAGTATAAAGTTTTTCTTGTTTGAATAAAATATATTCATTAGTATCACATTTTAATTTTCCTAATTATTATTAATTGTGTTATTTTTTATTAATTACTTGGTTATTTCGTTAACAGGACATAACTTCATGGGGGCCAAGCGAATTTGAACTAGAGGCCCCATGTGCAATGCAGTGCAGTGAAATATTGACTTCAGACACTTTCTTTTGAGGGAATTTTTTCTTATAAAAGATTGGTTGAGGGCCTAGGCCAGGGGTGGCGAACCTATGGCAGGCGTGCCCAAAGTGGCACATAGGGAGAAATCATCTGGGACGTAATTTATCATACGATTTCTGTCTTTTTCAATCATCTTTTTGGTTTATCACCTGATCATCCTTTTTTCAATCAGCCTTTTTACATTTATTCTAATTAAAGCATATTCGTTTAATTTCTTTAAATATCGTTATTCGAAGTCAGAAACTTTGGCACGCATAAACATCTTTAAAGGTAAGTATGCTTACAAAATGACACGTGAACACGAAAAGGTTCGCCATCCCTGGCCTAGGCAATTGCCCTTTTTCCCCATAGGATAACACGCCACTGAATATGTAATGATACATAATTTCACATAATAACTCACCATTCTAGAAATATTAAGTATCGTCCACGGAATTGCCTTTTCCGAGCTTCTGTAAATAAAATATATTTCCAAAGGCATAAATAGCCATAGAAATCCACACGGAATCCAAACAAAAGCAATGTTCCGAAAGCATATTGGCAACACTAAAGTCTCTCCGTTCCAAACTTCTTCAGTCTGAAATTAAACGTATCATCAATAATTTTCACATTCAGTAGTTATAAATTTATTATTAACCATTCGCTATTTTAATTTCTTTGCATCAAATCAAGTCTTTTGCGCATTGCTCGTTGTTAAATCTGCAGAGCGTAGCAATAAATACGGAGCACCTCCGTAGGCAGCATTCAAGTTTTCTTCGAACCCAAATGCTACTTAAGTCGATTCTTATAAATCGCATTTAATAATACAAAGGTTTTTATAGTCCTTTACTTTTATTTTGATATATTTATTTAATATTTTAAATGTTCGTATAGAATATTACTTAAACAATAATCAAATTTCAACAGAAATCCTTGTTACGATTTAAAACCGGAATTAGTTCTTACGATACGAAATATACAGTTTCAGCAATAGCAGCCTACATATTCAAACGACGAATTCCTTGCACAATATACCGATATAATTTTAATCTCAAATCTAAGCATTTATCTCGTATCAAATACTGCGCGAATCAATCGCATCTCATCAATAATCAAAGACGATAATAATAATAATATAAATTAAATCTAAGATCAAATACAGTATTTGTTATCAATAATTTTACAGCAAAAACAATAAGACCTATTTATATAAATGATTTTGCTGTTTATCGCATATTTACATAAAGAAAGAATTTCGATTAAGTGAAAATTTTCCATTCGAGATTTCGTTTTCATTTCGAAACTTTTAATGTTTGAATTGGACATAAAATTAACAAATTGATAACGTACGGCATCTAGTTTAAATTTATAACTGGTTTCGATGTTTTATTTACAAGTATTTGTTTTATTCACAACACTAAAAATACGCCAGAACCCACTTTTCATCAAAAGAGGAATAGTCATCGATGGCATTCTTCGATCAATCGTGGTTTTTGCAGTTTCGAAACATTGAAATAAATGCAATAGTTTGGAAGAATATCGAAGGAATTCGGACGAATTAACAAGAGTTCGAGCGATTTATAGTAGAAATTGGCGAATACTCGATAGCAGAAAGTACAGGCCATTCGTGATCGCGATCGTTACTTCGATACAACGTAATTTCCAATACTACGAATACCTTCAATATGGCCCCAGAAGCCAATGGAACCAGGAATGTATTATAACGGATTACGTTTCCGACTGATAGCAAAGGCCGATCCGGAAGGAGGGGGACCGGACCAAAAATTTAAAACGTTTGAATAATGAATAAGTAACTTTTACTAACGCGTGCCAACCGTCGCTGGATGGACGGTCCGATAAAGAAAATTGGTCATAGTAAATACTTTTTAAAAGCGTTTTAAAAGTTGTAAGAAATGAATTTTAATTTTCTCTCGTCAGTGGTATTGTATACACCAGTGTTTACCGCGTCTTTTTTCCACCTCCGGTTTAATTCGCGAGAAGAAAAGAAGCAGACTACATCCCGAACGATTTCCAATTCTTGTTTTCTTAAAATAAATAAATAAATTTCCAGCAAGTGAGAACGAGAATAATTATTTGTTAATCTTATTATAGTGGAGATAAAAATCGGTCAAATTACAATGCGCTTACAATAGGAAAAACACAGTATTAATTAATAAAACTTAACAGATTTCTGGTGTCGATTACTTGTGTGACAACCAACAGAAAGACAAAATAATAAAGGAAATGGTGGAGGAGTCTTCACTTAGTCTTTTTTTCTAACGAATAAATTAGTAGAAATCGTTTACTTTTGATTTGACGATAAAAATTTTCGAGCCATACATTACCCAAAAACGGGATCCGCAGAAATTCGTAAATCCTCCTTCCAACTCCATTTTAGTTTCTAACGCAAACGGTACGTCGACCGGTTTTTGTCCCTTGTACCGTAAAATTATCTAAGTCATCGGAGATAATCGATAAAATAACCGTTCTATACGTAATCGATAATCACGCGCTGAATTGCGCATTAACAATTAATTCTTGTGTCATTCATTTTGCGGAAAAATAAATCTCGAACAAACCCAGTCTCCGAGTTTACTTCCCCAGCTTCCACGGTCGTCTGCTTTCTTGCTGTGTGTATATATAGAATTGCGCCACTATGACGGCTCCGTCTACATTAACCATTGAAATGTACATTTTTTTTTTTTTTAAATTTAAAATGCGAATTAAATCGCCGCATTAAGTAATTTTATTTCACTTAATACGAATAAATTTTTAAATAATTACGTAAAAACTACACATCTGAAAAAGTCTGTCTTTCGATTAAATCATCGATTCGGCTTAAAGAGTGAAGAAGGTTACGGGGGAAGCGCGAGAGACGAAAATAAGGAAATTGGGTTTTCTAAATGGAAAAGAAACGAGTCAACTAATAATGCATTGAATACGAATTATTCGTTACGTAGTTACGTTGTATTTTGAAAGTTATGGCAATGCAACACTTGGGCGATCTCACGTAGTTACGAAACATTCCAGTCGGAAGAATTCGATTTCACTACCAGAGGACAACGATTAAAATGTCTTCCTGGCCACTTGGAATTTAACTTCCATTCTTCTATTACTGCCGAAATCGTCCTCCGTGTTTTCCTTTCCCTAATCTCGCTTATAAACGTTATAATAGTATTTAACGTGTAAACAAAATGAACGTTGTAAACCAGGGGTGGCTAACACGAGGCCAGCGGCCCGCCAGGAGTCATGTTGAGGTCCGTGGAGCTAGGTCAAATGAACGTAAATGTTAACTTTATTGTACATATCACCTAAAGAACATTACGTCATGAGTTATTCGTATCGTGTATTTTTAAATTATGCTAAGAGAAATTTGAAATATCTTTCATTTTAGAAAAATTCATAGATTTTTAGTTATTTCAAATATCCCGCTATTTGACACTCAAGGTTACTTAGTTTTTTGTCCGACGCTAGGTGTTGATAAAATTTAATATGAGACTTTAGCTATATATGTTCTGTGGTCTTCGGCGTTTTCGGGAAGCTCACAATGCTATCGGGCTCATACTCATAACTACTTTCAGTCCAGCTTGACAAAGTTCCGTGTTATTCTGTAGTTTCGTATTATTATCGCCAATGCATCTGGAGAGATTTTGCAATCGACGTTAAAATACATATTTATAATTACAGTTCAAACTATTTTAACCAAGTAGCCTGTCTACCATATGGATTATATAAGTAAATAAACCCTGAAACGTTGGAGAAATTTCATCAAGTTGGTTTGGAAGAGTTCTATGAAACATATTTGGACAAGGATAAATATCCTGCGTTTTACAAACATGCTCTGTCGATGGTTTCGCTATGTGGAAACACTTATGCGTGTGAACAGCTTTTTAGTCCCATGAAGTACATCAAATCACAAGTGAGATCGAATTACTGATGTTCATTTGGAAAACTGTTTGCGTTTAGCGGCATCATCAGTGGAGATCAATTTTGATGCACTTACAAGTTAGTTCTGTAAAACAAAGTCAGATGTCTCACTTTTAAATATTTTTAAATTGTCTAATAAATATGTTTGATTCTCGGTTATGTTTTATTTTCTTCAAAAAAATAAATACTGTATACCTATTTTTTGTGTTTTTTACATTAAACCAGGCAAGTGTTTGACCACGATCTCACCTACTGGGAAG
>NW_019385240.1:161508-271874 GCF_000671375.1 Centruroides sculpturatus | reverse complement strand
TCAGTTATCCGAAAGAATTCCAGTCGGCAAATTTAAATTTTCGCTAGTGCTGTGGCGCTGCAATCTTTGGCTATATCTTGGGTTACTCCAATATTTTTTTTTTGGTGTGTGTGTTTTAGCTGGCAGCACTGGCACTTTTGTGTGGTGTTTTTCTGAAGACTGTGTGTCATGCTTGCTGAATCAAACGTTTTTGATACTAGATTAACTTCTAAAGTATAATTTTTTTTGTTTTTATATTTTTCAATATATTTATTTTGTTTGTAAAAAATAAAGAAATAATTTTTAACGATACAATAGCCACGATTATTATTTTAAAAAGTTTACGTAAGGCTTCGACGAAAATTCAACGCGAAGCGACACGCAACGGAGAAAAATTTCAGCATGGGATAGGTTAATATATTTTTTCGCACGTAATCGGTTATCCGAAAAATAAGTTATCCGAACACCCCAGTCCCCAATTGATTCGGATAAATGAGGCTCTACTGTATTATCATTGAAAATGAAAATTTTGCTACCTTGATGCAATAAACCCAATAATCTATATTTATGTTATCAAACACCATTATAAATCTATAATGTATAACAAGCTTGCCGTCAGCTTGTGTTAATACAAGCGCAGTACAATGTACTGTACAGTACATGTAATAAATTCTTTATTTCTACAACGAATTCAAATCAGTAACATCCCAGTTCTTGAATAAAAATAAAAAATGTTATATAATTGTTGTTGTTACTGTTGTTGCTTCGTGTCCTATTTTAATTATTAAGAGTTATCAAACCACAATTATTTATTGTGTGTTTGATGGTATTGATGAACCCGAAATTTACTGTAGAAATACATATACAATACATATTGTACAATACATATTGGTTCAACAAAGAAACCTCTTAGCAGAGACAGATTTACAAGTAAGCTATGTAAGCTGTAACTTGAGGTCTTAATTTATATTTACAACTCGAGTTAAGTATCAGTTTTATATATGTTTTGTGTATACTCGATCCGCTTTCCGTCTGAATTCTAGCCGTAGCGCTCTCAGCAAAAGTGTCTCTAGACAGAAAATTCTGCTCTGCTCCCAAACTAGATTATCTAACGATAGTTAGTAACCACACTATGTATAATTATATTGATTCGATTGTACAGGTGCATTGGGATTAAGAATCACTCACACACACTCATTCTCTCTCATACAGTTACAAACAATGGCTGCGTCAGAGAATCCATAGTATAGTTTCGAATTATTTTTATTCTCATATTAGTTGTTAGAAAATTATTTTAAAATGTGAAAAGACGACGAAAGACACTGTTGAGGAAAATTAAACAAAAATAATAATCGATGTGTATCTAAATATTGCTCTTAAAATTACGGAGTAAGTTATAATTTTTTCACCCTACAAATTGCTTGTTGGACAACCTTGGACTGTCATTTGGCACTTGAAAAAATTTTTCCAGTTTCATTTTTAAAGATGTCGTGGCTTTATTTCGATACTGATTAATACCTAGCGACTTTTTCAATCAGTTTGTCATATCTTTATACGGAGAAGGTTTTTTAAAAGTATTTCCAGTCGATAGATGACATATTTAAATGATAGCATGCGGTATCGATACTTCTTTCGATATCGATGTGAGTATCTGTATGGATATCCAGATGGGGTCGAAACGTTCCTATAGATGGAGAAATTAACGCCTAAGGCTAAATAAAAGAAAAAAGGATCTGAAGCCAGAGCCAGAAATTTTTAAAGAATATGTGACTCTTGCTTCTAGTCTTAAAAGGCATTATCTTCTTTAAAACGGTAGTTTTAAGATAGCATTCTCGGGATCGTTGCTTCGCGCTCACCTATCCGGATAACGAGATCATCCCAGATGATTGCAAATGGTGTTCGATTCTTTTCACTTTTCATATCTTACAAGTTCCACGTAACTTATAACACATTTGTAAACTTTAAAATTCTTTATCACATAATTTTATTCTACTGTATTTTCATTCTTATATCATTAGTAGCGGATGCAGAATAATCTAAAGTGGACTAACTGAAAAGTTTTAAATATTTGAGTAATTAATAAAGACCTTTTATAATAAAATTATACTGAATAATACAAAAAACTTTCTGTCTTCACAGTAAGCCGTTTGAAATCAAAAATAACACAATCTTCACTTACAGAGACGATCTTTTATTTGAGGATACGCCTGTGTAAGGCTGTATTTCTCAATGATGACCGAAACGGCAGTAAAAGGGAATATTTTTAACGCCAATCGGTAGCACTCTTGCAATTATTTGACACAATTAGAACAAAGAGGACAAACGAAAAGTCTCGTTTCGTTAAAATAATTTTTTTAAAAAATAAACTCAATCGATGAATTTAATGATTAAAAGAAATCCGATTTTGATAAGATGGCGACTTTTGGACTAGCGAGGACGGGGGTTATAGCCTACCTTAAATTTTGTAGATAATTCGAAATTCTTATGACGGAAATCACTCGAATCGACCAACGTTCGCTTTCTTTTCTCCAATCGTATCATTGGTAATTTTAATTTGTACGAGTTAACAACTTAAGTAACTGGATAAGAATAGAATGGAGTAAATTCGAATTTGCCATTTAAATTATTTCCGTCCGGTTTTAGTAGCGGTGATTTACTACAAGAGAAGGAAAAAGTATTCGACCGGAAGAAACAATACGGGTTACCAGTCTAGATTTTGGTATTATTTCATTCAAAATATGATAATTAAGAGTGAAAATTCGAAAGGTAAGAAACGAATTTCGTCACGCGCTCGTACGGTATTTGTTAATTAACCTATTTTCTTTCTGGATCCGACCGGTTCAACGTCCTCCGGTTTCGCACGTTTTAACCTTTCCGAGAATTATAAACCGGCGACTTTGTGGTTTATTTAGATGCCGATACGAAATATACCGCGAAATTGTCGGATGGAGTTTATAGCAAATCTACGTATTTCTCAATACTTTGTCTTTTGGAACTTCGTTGTCGATAAATACACGAAAACATTCGATCGATCTTTTACTTTTTTACTTTTACTCTTTTACTTTTTGAATATTTAAATAAAATATTTAAAATTGAAAATGATACGATCGATTGGGAACGTTAGAAAGTTACAAAGATAGAAATCGTAACGTTCGATCGTTGCCATTTACCCTGTGGAGATCGGACTCGTTTTCTTTTTATACATTTTCGTAATTAATTTTAGAATTTGATCTACGAATCGAGTTTGCCGGACTCGAACTTTGATTCGTACCTTCACTGGCTTTTACTTTTTTCAACAGAAATGGTTTTCGACAGAATCGCTTCGACGTTATCCACTTCCAATCTGATGACATTAGTAGCGATTACGTAACGGTCGCTATTGTAACCCCGAGAGAGAATTTGGTAAGGTAAGTTAGGGATAAATGGCTACAGTTTATTTACATTACCAAAACGTACCTATTTAAATGGAAAAAACAAACATTTAAAAATAGACTAAAGTCGTTTTAATACTTTCTTTCGCCAAACATTGCTTTTAGAACAGTAATCGAAAGAGATGGCCGAAGTACTTGTAAACAAAGGGAGCCAGTACCATACGCGAAAAGTTTAAAACTTTACTCACAATCGTCGTGTTTTTTCTGTAAAACGTTAAACCCACGTTGCAAACTACGGATTAGACTACAATACTATGCAAATCGTACGTGGTTTTTCTCAAACTGTAGCCGGTAAATATATTTTAAAATTTGTTTCTTATATTGGAAGATAACGAAGGACAACCGAAGTATCTTTTGAAATTTCTATTTTCTGACGTCCATAGTTTCATTGGTAAAACGACAAAATAACTCATTAATTTTTTTTTTTTTGACACGGTGACGATTCGGAAGACGAAACTCGTTTCCAATTTCGTTTAAGCTTCCGACAATTATATACTGTTGTACGTTTTCGAAATATATTTTAAATTTATATAATTGCCGAAGTATACGAAATTTTCACGCATTAAAAGTATTTCATAAACTATGGAATTAACTTTAATTAATTATAGAATTTCTTTATTTATTTTTAGTGCATTTAATCCAGAATACAGTATTCGGTATACATATTATCTGTACTACGTAATGCGTTGTAACATTCGTCGCAAACTTGTTTTTTTTTTCCTTTTCTTTTTTTAAATGTAACCACAAATAAAGTATTGCATTTTTTCTGACATTCTTCGATAAAGGCACTTCTAAAATAGAACTAATTATCTTAAAACTTTTACTGTATTACGCAAACTTTCTTTTTACGTGTCGTAATAAAAAACCATTTACTTTTTTCCTTTTTCAATTACACGCATTGGGTTACGGTATTAACACTAACCATAAATATTAATTTTCTACTTTATTTATTAAATAACGTTTTTTTGTAGGTGATTTTCTTAAAATATCTGTCAGTTCTGACTATTTATTTAAGTTTGGGTGTATTTTTGTATGGCGTTTTCAGAAAACAATAATTGTTCTAGAAAACGCATTTATTCCTTAAACGAAACCTTTCAAACGATTGTAAGTTACCTGGAGGAACAAACTCGTAGATCCTTTATTAGTATATTTAGTGGCAATATGTTCCATTAATGGGCGAATAATAAAAGAAACACCGAGGACCTAAATGAAAACTGGCAGTAAATTTATGTTAACTCGTTTTGAATTTCGTGATCCAGGTTACCAAGGTATGGCCTATCGATAGGCTATTATCGTTGTATATTTCGTGCATGGTAACCACCCCTTATCATTTTTTAAAGCTCCGAGCGTAATTTAAAGCAGCGATGCCAAAATCTTTCGCTTCTGACAAGATTACTTGCAATCTTTAGAATATAAAATTCAACTGGCGATACACTTTCGGAAGAACGATTTTAAGACATTTCTGTTTAAAAAATCCAGAATCGAATTGCTTATGTTTCCCGGCAGCGTTAGTTAGAGCCATGTGTTATTCTATTTTCTTTTTCAAATTTTTTCTATTTTTAATTATTATAAAATGGCGAAAGGTTTAATTTTGAGAATAGGGATGAATTTTGTAAGTTTTTAAATGCTAATAACCAGTAAAATCATCATTAAGTCCGACCCTACTACAGATACCCACCATCCCGTATATCTCTCCACTCTGTCGACCTTTAACCACTAAAATTTAATCACATCGATCTCCTTAATAAACAAGCCTTCTTGCAAAATTCCAAAAATTTTCGACAAGACGCGCAAGAGTTTTAAGCTTGAAACAGAGTGAAAACATCGTGCCCCCCACACACATACTAACATCCATACATATAGAGGGAAACCCGAAATTTTTTGCATTTCTAGACGTTTCAAGGTGTCCAGAGTTCAGAAATGTAAAAATCTTGAAGGGGGTCATTGTTTGACCGATGACCATACTTTTTCTCTGTTATATAGGCTATAACAGCCGGGAAAGTAAAAATCATTAAAAAACCGAACTGCAAAATGTTGAGTAAAAGTTAGATTTATTTATCATTTAAAATTTACAAAATATCATTTTTACGAAATCTTTTAAAGCGAATTTCCATCCAAGTAATTATCCCGCTCGATGTAACCATTTATTTCCTTTATTTCCGCCAACAATACGCGTTTCCGTAGTTTAACAGACAAATTGAGAAACGAACGTGGTCTGATCTGCGATTTATTCTTCGGTAACACAAAGACTCTTCTTCGTCCGGTCGAAAGACTACCGTCAACTTTCGTCGTACGAAAGAAATTAAAACTAGTACGGTTGACAGCACTCACGAGATCATCCGTTCGACGTGTCTAAGATCCTCTCGAAAAGAATAATCGTATGGTACTAAGATCCTCTCGTAATAATCGTATGGTACTAAGATCCTCTCGAAAAGAAGGAGAGACGAATGCAAACCTATCCACGTCCAAACGGAAGCAAAAAGTCAATTTGCATAATCCGAAGCTTAGAACGGCGCTTTACTCCGTAAATACCGGGTGACGACCAATGAGGCACGATCCCAATGGCAATTCGGATCCTTTGGTATTTGGTAACTGCTCAGCCGCGGTTCGGATACGAAATACAACTGTGGACGACGGCCGTGCGTTTGCCCAAAGACGATAAAAACACGGTTATGTGTGGTGATGGATGTGCGGGGCATTCACGACCGTCGAAACACTTAAAATATTGAAAATGCATCTCCTATTTGTGTAAAAGGCGCACAGCAGATCAAACTCCACCGTCATTTTCTGTCAGGAACGCGCCGATTAATTCGTGGACGGGAAAGTAATTTTCGGAATAATCGAGCCATTCGACCAGTCAGCAATTTCGCAATCCGCTTTCGAAAAATGCGTAAATCGAGTCGCCACCACAAAAACTCGTATTCGTTCGTCCTTCTTCTTCCAGGAGGTACCGCACTCAACGCGCCCCGGATACAATCGTTCTGTAGTGAAGAAGACCTCGACCGGATCCGGAAGAAGAATTCTTCCACTTTCCCGGGTAACTATTTTCTCTAACCACGCGCGTTTTCGTTCTAACCCCACTTCCTTCGGAAATTCAGCTTACTCCCTCCTGTGACTCGATCGCCATTTAATGCCCGGTGGCGCATCCTTCCATCGATTATATCTTAGAACCGCCGTAAAGGGGGTGGGGACGTCGAGGACCGAGTAAATCCCCGCTGTAGGGACGGTTTGTGCGAAAAAGAAACCGAGGATGGGAAGCAGTTGGAGGCCAAAAAAAGCGTGATTACGAAACGGGAGAACCCGGCCTACCCCGGAGGCCAAAAGAGCCGGAGGGAAGGCGCGTGGCGTAATTGGTGGCACAAGGGAAGGAGAGACGAATCTGGACCGAAACCGGGATGGTTCTTCGCTTTCGTCCGAAAAGAGCCGCGGGAGTCCGCGCCTATCTTTTTTTCGTAACCCTGACGTACGGGCGCCAACCTTCTCCTTTAGGGGGACGAGAAAGAAAGAGAGAAAACCGGACCGGCTCGCGCCAAGTTTCCGCTTCCGCTCCGGTTTCGGGCGGAGGACCAGTTTTTTGCCGGTGGACGAACGAGTTTGCCGCGGAGGGCGGGCCGTCCGATGCCGGCGCAGACGGGGGAAAGCGCCCGGCCCGACATGTCCTTCTCTTCTAACTCGTCGAGGTAAGTCCTTCCTTCCCCTCCGTAGATCGACCTTGGCTCCTCGTGCGCCCGGTCCGTCCACCGCTTTCACCCGGCAAACGGAAACAGAAACCCAAACGACTCTCGTTTCGTTTCTACATACCAAAAAGAAATAGGGCGAGCGACGCAATCCACAAACGCGTCTTGGACCGGGATTTTTGACAAAACCGTCGGCCGAATGCCAAAAATTTTTCATTTTTGTAATAATCGGAATTATTAATTAAAGAACTTTTGCTTTTCGTTAAACTTTTTCGTGTCTTCGGATGCATTTGTCAAGAATTTAATCTCCGTGTGAGAGATCGGAAGTATTAAAAATTATTTGGGCAATATTCTGTTGCAGACGAAAGATCTTTATGATTTTCGCCCGGGACTTTCTTGGTGCCGTCGGCAATTCCCACCTCTACCAAGATGGCGTCGAATCCCGATGCGTCATTTCTCCGGATTTTCGTTTACGATATTTATTCGGAAAAGCATTCTCGGGCGCTCCTGGAAAGCGACGCCGCGTACTTTACACCCGACCAGTTCGTTCACTCCTAGTTTCTTCTTTCGACGAACGGAAAAACGGCGGCTAGAGTGCATCGACTCCGTCTTCCGTTCGGTCGTGGTTTCGCAACGTTTTCCGTATAATTAATTAAAGAGAGAAACGATAGCCAAACCGATATTTCCGAGCCCGGGATAAATTCGGTGGGGGTTTTAAGATGTTTCTCGTGGACAGGAAGTGCGTCAGGATGGCCAATCCGGTGGAGATCGCCCCCATCGCGCCCTCCCGAGATGGGAAGAGGGAACCCACTTTCCGCGCGGGATCTTCCGTCGGAACCTTTGACAGGTAAGCAAAAAAGGAGGAGTTTCCTCTTCTCGCGGCTGACCAAAAGCCTTTGGCAGGAAAGAGTGGGAGGCCATCTACAGTATTCGAGAAACCAACCGAGATTCCAGGAGCTTCCAGGAGAAAGTGTATGACTTCGTCGATCGGCCCAAGGGATGCCGAGCCTTCGCTTATCACTTCCTGGTGTGAGTAAGTTCGAACGTCGACCTTCCTTTCTTCTTCCGGCTGACCCCGCTCTTTTCCCTCAGGTTCTTTCTGGTGTTGATCTGCTATCTGTTCGGGGTGTTGTCTACCGTTCCCGAATACTCGGAGTCGGCGGAGAGCGTCCTCTATTACCTGGTGAGTGTGTTCGGCGGGTGGGTTCCCTTCGGCCTAATTCCATTCTGGTTCTCTGCAGGAGAGGACGGTGGTATCCATCTTCGGAGCCGAATTCTTACTGAGGTTGTGGGCGGCCGGATGCCGCGGAAAATACCGAGGAATCAGGGGAAGGTTACGATACTGCGCTCGAGCTCTGTCCATTATAGGTAATAGATCGGTACCCGGCAAATTTCTGCTGGGGATCTCCTAAACTCGTCCGTTTCCGTTCTCGACAGATTTGCTAATTATCCTGCTGTCGGTCATCTTCTTTACCGTTCCTTTCGGAGGTCAGATAGTCGCCACTTCCGCCGTCAGGTAAGCTCTTCTTCCTTTTCTCCATTCTTAGCGTCGGTCCGAGTGTCGAAATACGAACAAACGTTTCTACAATAAATTCGAATAAATACATATTCAAATCTATTGTACCGATAGACTTTAGTCTAACTGTTGATCAAAGTGTAAAATCTGTTTCTCCGACGAGTAAAACAGCTTTTTGTATCGTCGAAATTGCCATTCAGAAATTAAATTTCATTTATTTAATTTTAACGTAAGACGATTAAGATCGACCGATGATCGATCTTAATCGTCAAGCATGGACAGTATGCCCCGTGTGCCTGCAGGCGATATAATTTAGTACGGACTGAGATTTTCTAGTTGGTAGTTCGCCGTATAAAGTCTACCGACCGATTGCCAGTTATAAGTTTAAAGCAACCTCACGATCATTAAACATGATTTTTTGCAAATATGTACTGTACAACTCGGCAAGGCCAATGTTGTGATGAAGCCGGAATTTCAAAATTTCATCTACCAGCTTAGTGATTTAAGAAGAATTCGCCACGTAAACTCTACGGGCCGATTCTCCGTTGCCAGTTTAAAGCAATAGCAGACCACTAAAGGCGAGTTTTTACAAATACAATCTATTCCGAAACAACAGAGCGAGCCACTGTGCAATAATGACATTAATAAACGAATAAGAAGCACATTGCGGAACTGATTCCCACGCGGACACAAAGCATTTTAATATCAATTCTGGATGAATATATTTCTTCGTAATTAACATGTAATCGATCGCCCTTTGGCACAATCGGTCTAACTGGCTCCCAATTTCCTGTCATTTTTCCACGTCAACGGTTATTTCTTTGAAAAAAGCATTACAAAACAATAAATGGAAATTAATTATTGATTTATTTTGATACGGTATAATAATAATCATTTCATCAAAAAATAGTAATAAAATAAAAATATAAATGAATTTTAACAATGTTGAATAAGATATACTTGTACCAAAATGATAGAGGCGTGTCTATTCCGGCAGTTAAATTTGTAATTATGGTAATAAGCAAAAATTACAACAGAATAGTATATAACATAGGACAGTAGTATATTAGGAGTGAATTTTTACAAAATACAGTTCTGGAATATATGATAAATTAAAGGTTTTATTATGGGACGAGGAAAATCGTGCTCGTCGTGTCATGGCAGATTACATCGATTCTAGTGGAGATTATAGAACAAAAAGTCATCTGGAATACTCTCTGTACTGAATTTTCGTAAAAATACTACTTTGAAGGAAGCGTAGCAATTTTACAATGCGTCAGAGACAAATTACATCTCTTCTGTATAATAAATAAACGTGTCAAAATCAACAGTATACAGTTTTTATGTTATGAAGCTTCTGTATTAATAATATAAAAGCCGTCGTGTGTGTATATGTTTGTGCGAATTTCTTATAACTCCTGCAAACTTTGCCCAATCCAGATGAAATTATCCAATCGGAAGTAACGATTTAACCAGCCCGTTATTTAGAAAGTGTTGTCGCTCATCTAATAACGTACTGTAGAATACGGTACGTTAGTTATAACATACTGTATTCTACAGTATATACAATTCATCTTTGTTTTATTAACGTGAAATTTAAAAAACTAAGTATTTTTTCAAAAATAAAAAAAATGCCTAGGAGAAAGCGTAAGAGTAAAATTGGTCAACAGATAAACTTCAAATTTGTCAGTGAATTTACGCAGCGAAAAAAAAAGGAAACTATTAAAGGGATATAAGAGGACGATTTGGTAACGGAACAGAATTTCGCTGGTAAATATTATTTTAAAAAACATTCCGTTACCGCTTTGAATTTGATGAGAGAGAGAATTCCAAGTTTAAATTAGGTAAATATGTGAAAATTTAAATATTTTCCTATTCCAGATACATCTGAAACTTACCGGTTAGCACTTATTCGAAATTTAAAAAATAGGAAGTGAGAGGAGATGATTCGACAATATTTCTATTGGATAGATCTACTGCACGTTCGAAACACGTTACGAATATTTTAGACAAATAACCAAAGCGCCTTAGCAATTTCCAGGCGTTTTCCCTTAAAACCACGGCGAGAAATGAAATTCATATTTTTAGGACGTGGATAATCGTTCGACGTCACCGAGAAAATTACCAAAAATTGTAAAAGGTTCCGGGAGTTGGCCAACGTTTAATCGGGAAAGTCGGAGAGAGCGAAGGTTGGAGAATATCGAATGGAAGGTGATTCAGGTGGATGTTAGAGAAACTTTTCCCCAACTTTAAGCGGAACTGCCACAGGAAAACGACCGAATACATTTATAACTTATTTATAAATAGCAAATTTAATGGGATGATGTATTTAATATTTAGTTAAAGAGAGAATGATCGGGCACTTTAAGCGGTTACCACTTTCCCGAAAAACGTGTCGACGCATCGATTCTCATAAAAAGACCTCCATCGTGGGAAAACGATACTCGGTAATGGCGGACGGGAAAGACGTTAATCTTACTCTTAGCGTAATTTGCAAAACTATTTTTACTCAGATAAAATTAGTTAAAAGCCTAACCGCCAGAATAGAAATATCCGGAAAAGTTTCGTAATTCCACGACGCCGGCTTTTATTTTTTACTGGAATGTTCCCGTCCTTCCTTGTCTCCCGATTAAATAAGTTGTACGAGAATTAAATCTGAACCGAGTCAAAGTCTTCTCGGATGGCTTTTTAATCCCGACAAAATACGGAGCCATAAACGCGATAAGTACAAAATAGGCCGACATTTCTTATGATATTATTTGTGAATTAATTATAATTCTCGATTAATAACAACACAGAATATGTTACAACCAGAAAATAATATTTCATTTGTACATCAACTGTTCGCCTCTTTCCTAGATTTTCTAAAGCAATTTATTACGTTGCCTAGAAATATAGAGAACTTCTAAACGTTGCCACTGATTTCATGTAAAATATGAACCACTGCCCCACAGAGGACGAGTAGGAAAATAGCACGTGTTTATCGGAGCCATGCTGCTACACCGCCGAGTTAGGGAGAGCAAAGGTCTGACTCTTACGTAAAAAAGGCATCTTTAAGTTGGACGGAATGGCGGAATTGTCGAAGAGAACCACTGTCGAATTTTGTTACGGAAAGAAAAACGCACGGACCGCGGTACTATCCATTCCAGAAATTTTCGGAAGAGTGCCACTTGCCGTCAAAATTTGTAACTAATTTCTAGGCTGCAGAGCTCGAAACTAAGGGTGAGACCATGCAGTAGCGAGCGAGAGGTTGCGAGCGATATAGTTCTCTCAAAGAAAAACATGAACAAGAGAGAAGTGAGAAATCTCGCTGGCGTGAGCGAATTTTCGGTTCTCACACATATCTGACAGGGTTTGTCGCGTCTCGCCTCTTCTCGCCACATATTCTCCCTCGCTCGCGTCTTCATAGTCGCACCCTAACGTCAATCATTTCATTCCTTGATCCATTTCGCCTCAACTATTCTATTTGATATTCCGGAACGGAATATTCTAATTAAAATATCCGTCTCCACGTATAAATGCCAAGTACGAATTTACACAACTCTCCCGTAATTTCTGTACTTTTTCTTTTCAGAGGTTTTCGTTTCGTCCAGATCCTACGAATGTTGCACGTGGACAGACAGGGAGGGACCTGGCATCTGCTTAAATCCGTCATCTACTCTCATAGACAGGTAAATACGATCCGAGAACACTCCTGCCACTAGTTCCCGCCATCGAACAACTTTTTATGTTTTTTGTTTTCTCATTTTCGTGTAGGAATTGATGACCACGGTTTACGTAGGCATGCTGGGCCTGACCGTTTCTTCTTATTTGCTGTATCTGGTAGAGAAGGATTCCCACCCCGACCGATCTTTTCAGACCTACGCCGATTCTCTGTGGTGGAGCCTGGTAAGATTTGCGGGGGGAGGGACTCAATCTCTCTCGCTCATCGTCTCGTTCTCGCAGATCACCATGACCACCATCGGGTACGGAGACAAAGTGCCCTCTACCACCGCCGGCAAGATCTTGGCCGCCATCTGCGCCCTCTTTACTGTTTCTTTCTTCGCCCTTCCGGCGGTAAGTATTTCTTCCGTCGTGCGAAAGTTCCGCAGGAGCGTGGGTAAGACTCGTACCTTTCTTTTTCTACAGATCTTGTCTGGTTCGGGAAACGGCTTTTTCCTTTCACTTCCGGCTTACAATCTTAAATATAGTCTCGTCTCTTCTTCACACTTTCCTCTCAGACTCTTCCCGCCGATTCAAACCCTCTCCAATCGCTTCCGGTGTCTTTGCAGGGTATCTTGGGATCCGGATTTGCCCTGAAAGTGCAGCAGCAGCAGAAACGAAAGCGTTTCAGTCGTCAGATTCCTGCCGCCGCCACTCTCATTCAGGTAAGACACCGTCTTCTATTCGGGCGAAAGCGGAGGCTGGCCCGTGCTCCTCGCCCCCATGTCTGCGCCATGTCCATGTCTGCACCCATGTCCGCGTGTGCGCATCCCCTTCCCACGCGAAGGGGATGCGCACACGTGAGAAAAAACGCTACATTGGCCGTATCCATCGTCCTCTCGCTATCGATACTTGCAACCGTCATTAGTAAAGGCCGGTATTGCTACCCGTCTATCCTCCTTTCGTATACTATCTTTATACACTTCGTACATCTTTGTTTATCAAAAACGTCAGTTGGTTATCCAATGGAATTAAGGGGCCGTCTATAAATTACGTAAGGGCGATTTCGGCCATTCTAGACCCCACCCACCCGTGTATTTTCCGTAATATTTTCTTTGATTTCCTCTCCCCTTCCCTATCTTACGTAATATTTAGGCATGATTTTTTTAGAAAGGTTTTAACAAAAAATATTTTTTTATGAAACCTAAAAACGTTAGGTCCAAAATATATAATTATTAATTAATTAATTAATATGTAGTAATATTTATAAAAGACTTTATATCAGTGTTTCTCAACCTCTAACGAATCATCGCCCCTTTCAACGTAGTATCGCCCCCTTCACTTCAAAATTCCGATGCCGAGGACCAAGACTAACGCCAAATTCGTATTGCATTGAATAGACTAGTGACTAGTATAATGTTATTTGTTTAATTATTGTACGATATAACGAATAAAATATCTAATTATTCTTAATATAATGTTTTACTATATCGCCCAGAAAATTGTTTTTCGCCCCCCAAAATATAAATTGTTACTAATCGCCCCCTCAACATGGAAAAACGCCCACATAGAGGCGATTTCACCCCCGATGAGAATCACTGCTTTATATGAACAAATTTGAAAATATAATTTGATGAATTCGGATAAACAATTTATTTTAAGAACTTTATTTTTTAATTATTAACAATTTTTTTTATTATTATCATCATTAATCTACGTCATAATATTCATTTTTATATTAATTTTAATTTTCACAAAAGGACGCAAAAAACTGACAGATCGACTAGCTAGTGAATGTGTAAACAGAAACGTCATACAAAATAAAACAAGAGAGAATAGAAACCATATTCCATTGCCATATTAATTATATTTTGGATAAGATCAATAAAATAAACTACATGCTGCTAAAATGTGCTAGGTACACCTGAGGACTAAATCATAAAGCTTGTAAAACTATATAATGGGGCAATACAACCAATGCTACTTTACGCGGCCTCTAGCTGGGGTTATGTAACTAGTAAAAATTCAGTAGCAAGTAAATCTCTCTTCAAAGCCAGTTTGCCATCAGAATTTCACTCTCTCACACTGTAGCAGCCTTTAAAATTACATTCATGACAACGCTATGCAAAAGTGGAATCAACAATGGTTGAACAGTAAAACTGGTAGAATAACAAGACTTTATTTTCCTAGTCTTGAATGCAGGATCTCATCACCACTTAGTGATTTAACATTTGCTACTGCTCAACTACTTATTGAGCATGATAATTTTAGAAGCTACCTGGCGATGTATAACCGGGCAAAAACTGCTTCTTGCTTTTACTCTACAGAAAACCAAGACACCGTCGACCGTATGATCTATCATTGTCCTATTTACGATCAACATACACTTATTCTGAAATTAGAAATATTTACGTTTGGTTTCAGGTTGCCATGCCCACTCGATAAGCTTGTTCAGAAGCCACTGTTTGATGCTTTTTACAATTATGTTCAAAAAACATGAAAGAAAAGACTATTTATAATTTCTAATATCTAGTTTTACATTTTAGTTTTCACTAAAAGCTGAATACTAATTTTATTGAATCAAGGTTGCTTGTTGTTCTCTATTATATGTGTTTGGTTAGCACAATGTTGCTGTTGAGAACGTATCATACAGGAACACTTTAAGAGGAAAAAGGTTGCTTTATTGACTTGGACGGATATGCATTTCGTGCTTAATGCTCCTCTTCAGTCCTATTATTATTACATAATTATCAAATTGGTTACAGGTATCAAAATTTACAGAATTCATTTTGAAAAAATTAGTATACGCGTACAGTGATTTATATGATAAAATACAATTACCTGAGATAGTGACCATTAAGCTGGTATTACACATAAGAAATATATACACATATTTAAACACGGGAGGAGGAATGAGCAAATAGTGCTACCAGATCAATATACATGCACCTGAGGATAGTATAATGTGTGTTAAAATAAAAAGTGGTACTTATGTGTAAGTCTTATGTGTAATACCAGCTTAATGGTCACTATCTCAGGTAATTGTATTTTATCATATAAATCACTGTACGCGTATACTAATTTTTTAAATGAATTCTGTAAATTTTGATACCTGTAACCAATTTGATAATTATGTAATAATAATAGGACTGAAGAGGGGCATTAAGCCTGAAATGCATATTTGTCCAAGTTAATAAAGCAACCTTTTTCCTCTTAAAGTGTTCCTGTATGATACGTTCTCAACAGCAACATTGTGCTAACCAAACACATACTAATTTTATGTTTACTTTGTATCGTGTGTTTTGGTTTATGTATTCTTAGTGTTATACGCCCATAGGAGTGGTGCACTCATTCTAATAAAGAGAGAGAGAGAAACCACCACATGGCTTTCTCCCATGAAAAAAACGTATAGAGCAGGAGTGTGCTAGCGTTATTATTTTATCATCACACGAGATGGCTTCAGTACAACGAGCGTTCTTAATAGAAACGGCCAAATTTAAACCAAATTTAAAACTCCGCCATTCAACGAGATCAAAAAATAAGAATACTGTATTACGTAAGACAAGATCTATTACCCCTTACTCCTGAGTAAGAAATCGTAAGAAATCCTTGACTCCCACCCACCCCAAAATACCTTACGTAATTTATGGACGGCCCCAGGCCTACATTCTCCTGTTTTGAGCACGTGGTTCGCGTATGCGCCAGCTGGCAGTATCGTCGAATGACCATCTTCGTAGGTGGTACGATTGGCCGCTTTGTCCGCGTAAAACGTAGGACACCGGACGACTCGGACATGGCAGGGCCGGAGTTTTTACTGCAATATTTACGTCACGCGCGCAGTAAAAAAAAAATGTCACTCGCCGCGCGTACGACCGCTCTTGCGCGGCGGCTTTTCTTTTTCCCCAACCGCATTAGCCTTTAACCAAAGGAGAACTTTTGTACGTAGTGGACGTGGAGATGCTACGCCACCGGACGTCACTTCCGCTCCGTGGCCTGCTGGAGGCTGCCCAGAAAAATGGTAAGAAGGGGGAAGGGAAGAAAGGAAACGGATTTCTTCACCGGCTGCATCTTTACAGGCGAAGGAAGGATCGATCTCGGGGAAGAGCCTGGGTTCGGACGCTCGGACAGAAGACACCTTCTCGTTGGTCGACTTCTCTCGCTACTCCGAGAAAAAGAAATTCGGTAAGTCTGGGGTTGGCGGCGGCTCACTGACTCCGATGGCGTCTGTTTTTTTCTCTCAGAGCTAAAACACAAAATTAGTTTTAATAAACTTTCCTTAATAATCCGCGTTCCTAACCCCATCCTCACTTGGTTTGTATCGCTAATAATTAGAACGCTAGCGGCTCCTCTGGAGACCGTCTTCCCTTCGGTCTGGTCCAAACTAGGACCTAGTAACTGCCATCTCTTTTACCTCTTTTCTCTCTATAACAAATCGATTTTGATAGGATGGACTAAGCAACGCGTCGTATTCGTTATTAAACCGTGGTGAGAAAAATCCCGAATTTGTAGGGGTACGTTCTACGCGGCAGTGTCCGGCCACCGAGTGGGGCGGTCAAATACCAGCCAACGTCAGAGGTATTCGCGTTTAACGTGAGGCGGTGGCCTCACGTTAAACGCGAATACCGATTAATTTTGATGGCCGCTTCCACTGCTGGCGTTAAAAAGAGAAAAGCTGGATCGTCTTTTATTTCACCATACAAATGGTAAATTCGCCCAACTCACTACATTTATAGTACTAGAATGTTCGCTAATGCCATGTAAAAAATCATTTTCTGTGGCAAGCATTGAAACGAGTTGCCTGGCCGCCATTTCGTAAACGTCGCGCATCCACTCCTAATGGAGGTGGCTAGCCAGCTGGAAACGTCTGCGAAAATTCTTTCCGCTGGTGGTCTCGGGACGCTGCTACGTAAGACGTAGCCTAAGACGCAATTTCCATCATTTTTTAAAAAGTGATTCGGTGCCGATTCGGAAAAAATTCTGGCTGTTTTTCGCCGACAGTTTTAACAATAAAAAATACGTCATCCCCAACCAACTGGGGATGACGTATTACTGGGGGCCACGCATTTTGCGCCGCGTACCGACAGAATAACCATTCTTCGTTTGGCGAAAATTTGTCTGTTAAAATATCTTTTTGGAGAAAAATTCTGCACGTTCTTCCTACTCCACCCATTGGGATACGCGCGCTTACGAGTAGGTAATTGGCTGCAGATGACTTTCACATTATTACCTGTCTCGCTCTGTACTGTAGAATCGCGTAATTGCGCTACTCGTACTGTACATACTGTGAATCTCACAGAAATTACTAACGTGTTGCTTAATTTTCCCGGCGACATTTGGTAGCGCCATCTTTTACGATATTTCACTTTTAAAAGTTTTTATAGATTAACTATTATAAAATGGTTTTAGCCATTTTATAATAGCTTAATTTTGACAGCGAAGATGGGTTTTATAAAAAAAATTGTAAATGCTAATAATCAGTAAAATCGTAATTAAGTCCCACGCTACTGGAGATACACACCACTCCCATTATCTCCCCATCCCCTCGACTTATAACCTCCAAAATTTACCAGTATTACTCCGTAATAAACAAACCTCCCTGCAAAATTTGAGAAATTTTCGACTAAAAGCACGGGGGTTATAAGCTTCAAAAAGGGTGAACAAAATCGTGCCTCCACGCAAACTTCTATACATATAGAATTTACCCCCGAATTTTTTTCATTTCTCGACGTTTTGGACTTGGGGCACCTCGAAAAGGTGCCCCGAGTCCAAAAATGTAAAAATCTTGAGGGGGTCATTTTCTGATCGATGACCATACTTTCCCTCTGTTATTGGCTATAAAATAACCGGAAAAATAAAAACTGGCTTACGCATATTTATTATAATCTAAAATATATGTACGTATGAAATTAGTATATTATAACTATGAGGGTCATTATGTACAGTACAACGCGCATTTCCATTATAATTAAACGTAGATTATTATCCACGGAAACGGAGTCATTTATTTTGGAGCGTCAAAATTATGGAAATTATTTGAAAGGTTTAAAAAAAATGTCTTCCTTCTCATCAAAATTTATTTACGCCAGAAAAATTTTTTTTCGTAGTTTTTATTAATCGATTGCATTAATTTACGACAGACAGAAGCTCCTTTACGTAACGAGGCGGAATATTTAAATAGGAACAAAGTTTAATATTTTAAAAACGAAGACTTCGTATTTCAATAGCAAGGAATAAAACAGATATTTGCCAATTCAATTAAATCTGACCTAATCCCGTTCAAATTCTGGGCTTAAAACTCTCGATAATCCGTACCGTTTTAAATAACGAACGGAAATTTCCGAATCCAAGAGCAATTATACTAACGTTTTGCAAACCGAAAAATTCTTTCGACACTTTGTTTTTTAATCGACGCGTTAAAAATCGTCGGCCAAGATTATTTCAATATTTCATAAGAGGCGAGAACGTGTCCGGTAACCGGTTTTACCACCAACTTTAATTCGTTTTACCGGGCGCGCCACTTAAATAGAATCGGAATCTGCAATCCTTTTTCCCGCTGCTTAAGTATTTCTAGTTTTATTACTCTAACGCAGCGCTGTCCAACTTATCATAGTCCGCGGGCCATATTTTCTTTATCAAACATTTCGGGGGGCCAAGAAGGTTGATAAACCACACGACATTTGCATAGTGCTACGGTTCAGTAAGCACTAATTGGTCAGCGAGTCCGATGTTGACGCTATAAAAAGGCGACAATTCGACACACCGGATATACGTCACTCTCGTCTAAGTTCGACTTGGGAATTTTTTTGTTCAATAATAAATGTGAATTCTTCTTCCTGGAAAAAATAAGACATTCCCTGAAAATAAGACCTAGCGCATTTTTCAGAGCAAAATTAATATAATACACTCTTATTTTCGGAAAAACACGGTAGTAAAATAATTTTAATATTAATAATAATAATTTAGTAACAAATCTATTCATAGTAAAATGTACTCGAGGGCCGTAAAAATTATTTGGCGGGCCGTATACGGCCCGCGGGCCGCCAGTTGGACAGCGCTGCTCTAACGAATTCCTTGGTTTTAATTTTGTGAAAGCAGCCCAATGGGACAGTGCTCAAAGGTAATTCTTCTTTCAGACGCTGCTCGTTCTCCCTCCACCGAAGACGAGTTGTGGGAGGCGTCCGGAAGATCTTTTTCCTCCGACCCGTGGATCTCTATCGACGGATTCCCCCACAGCGACAGTGCCCCCGAATTGAGGACGGCAGACGGAGATAACCACCCCCCACCGGAGGCGGGAGGTGAGCGGAGGGAAACGTTTCCCACTCTCCGCTCTCCCCCCGCCACTGACGGTTCCTTTGGCAGGTCGAGGAGCCGTCTTCTCCGACTACGAGTTCACTGTCGATTCCAACTTCTTCTACTCTTCCGCCTGCCGGGAAGAACTGGCGGCCTTCGGACACTGGCTGTCGCTGCGCGGATCGTAAGTGGGTCGGGTGCGTGGCCGCCCTCCTCGACTCTCACTCACCAACCCACTTCTTTGCAGATTGACAGAAGCGCAGAGAAACGCCATCCGCGCCATCGCCAGGATGAAGTATTACGTCGCCCTCAAGAAGTTCCAGGTGAGTCATTTAGTCTTACGTTGGCAAAGGCACCGGGAACCGTCTCAGACGGTTATCGGATCCAATTCGCCGTTAGTGGCACCAAAATTCGTAGCAAAAAAGCGCCGCTTTCTACGTTCGACAAGTGGAAATTATGCGAGTAAAGGAAGAAGGCACCCGAAAAACATCGACCGGCAAACACAAGATATGTTTTTATTAATACGAGACGAGGGAAACAATTCTAGTAATCTGTCTTAAACGTTATTAAACTATAATTAAAATGACTTATCATTTTATCCACGTACCGTACCATTGCTTTGACTAACGAGTAAACCATTAAATGAGCACATTCATTATAATCTTTGCTTAATTAATTCATACACAATCGCACGACTAGAATATCGTGTCAGTATACAGTGGCGCATCCAGAGGGGAGCCGAAGGGCTCTGGCACCCTCCACAGTAAAAGGAAAACACTAGTAAATTTTACAAAAGTTTTTCTTAATATAAATAAAAACTGAATTTTTAATTATGTCGTCTTCTATCTATATAAATCAGAATGTTTGTTTGCTATACACTCCTAGGCCATTCGACCAAATGTTACGAAACGCGGTAGTTACGCTAACATACTGACTTAATGTCGTACACCCCACCCAAAATATTGATCGTAACATATTTAAACAATACTATAGCTTCATCTAAAACAATTGATTGCAACGATTCAGAGTATTGTTAGAATTTTTTTAATAATACTATAAACTATAATCTATACCTATAAATGAGAATATTTGTTTATTATACGCCCCATATTATTACTTTGATGAGTAGCACATATCACTCACCAGCGTGGAGTCGAAATTTTTCCACTGTTGTTATTCGTGGGTTCGAACATCGCCAACTGGCTGGCCATGTAGTTTTCCGGGTTTTCTTCTTAGTAACACCAAAGTACGGCCAGTTTTCCATAAAACTACTCTCGGCAGGCTTGCCCCTCGGCAGAACGCCCACATGTCACGTTGTCGTAACAAAATACACCAAACTAATTGTAATAAATTATCTATAAACCTGCTATTTACGGGAACACACTTCCACGTAGTTTACGGACATTCTGATAATTATCTTAACATGGGTTTTATCACATACTGTACTTTTTTTTAAATTTACGATTAATAACGCCGGGTATAACAATTACTGAGAAAAATACAGTACTTTATAAACCCGGGCGTAACAGCGGTCACATAATGCAAATTGAATAAAATTTTATCTTAAAAATTTTATCATCCGTTCAACTCGGCTCCCCCAAAATTAAATCCCGAGACGCCAATGTCAGTATATGTTAAACTGTATTAAGCCACCAGAGGCCAAGCGATTCCGTTCTTGAACACGGAGTTCGGTCGTGGGTTGGCGCCTGGCCCGGAAGGGCTGGCCACGTGAAGTTTTCCAGGTTTTCTCCACGTCCGTAACGGCTGAATAGGGGGCAAGTTACCCTTAAAAAGATCTCCCGGAAGACATTATTCCGGGAGGTCTTTTTAAGGGTAACCATCATAAACGCATACTACTACTATTACAAGAAAATTACGTCATACTTTAACACGTGGCAATACAGCCTAGATGTTCATGCCCAACTATCCGACACAAGACAAGCTACTGTATTAAATTCTGATCATGTCACTATCGATAACAAGTTCATCATCCAAACCAAACCAAAAGGTTGTAAGTTATTTCTTATTGATTACTAACTAGTTTATTAAATGCTAAGGTCATACAAGAAATTTTAAATAGTTCATCACCTGTAGACTACCGTCTTTATAATAAATATTCCAATTTATCGCGGCCGATATTGCAACGTGAGAAAATGTGCCGTCCACGCAGCTTTGTCGTTCGCGTGGAAAAGCTGGGCTTTCGAATTCCGTTACGTTCAATTTTACGTAACTGAATATTGCAGGAGGCCAGACGTCCTTTCGACGTGTCCGACGTCATCGAACAGTACAGTCAGGGATACATAAATATGACCACCAGAATCAAAGAGATCCAGAGGAGGTTAGATAACACCTTAGGAAGACCTTACTACCCAAATTCCAAGCTGAGAAAACCCGTCACTCTCGGAAAGCAGCTGAGGACGTTAAAAGAACAGGTAAATTTCGCAAGTTCTAACAACTCTTACATTATTTCGGACGACGACTGCTATTCGTTTCGGTATTCCATCGTACGTTTAATAAACAAATAGTTTAACTTTCCTTCTTACCTTAACAATTTATTTCTATTTCTATTTATTAGTCGAATTTTATCACCAGTAACGGAGTAATAAATTAATTTTAATCCGGCCTGCAATATTGAATTGGATCGTGATTTTATCTTCCTTTTTCCCCCATGTTTGCAGATGATAGGCATCGAGAATAAAATGGATTCCATAGAAAAGAAGCTCGATGTCTTTCTATCGACGACGAGTACTAACTTAAGCAAAAAACTTGCAAGAAATTCTACCAACGGACAGACGACGGAAGATAGTAGTTAAAATTGCAAAGTTTATTACCAGTTTATAGAATATGGTTAATCATTTTGTTATAAGTCCGTAAAATAAATATACAATAAAAATAAAATTTGGCAGTAAAGGCACGCTGTGGTCTCACATTCTTGGAAGATTCAGCTGAGGTGCTTATATTTGGTGAACAAATTATATAAAACTCTCAGTGTCGATTTCAGATCCAAATTGACCAGATCTAATCGGATAAAATATCAGATACAAATTACGAATTATAAAGACTACTACTACAAAAGCCACGACAATTAATTACCTTCCGGTCTGGCTTTAGGTTTTTCCAGTCCCGCATCCATCATCAGTTCGAAGGCAAAAGTGACGTTGTGGACTTTCTGGTCGAAGCTGGTCGGTGTCAGATTAAAGGAAAACAGAGGTACAAAATATCCCTCTAGCAATCCCATAAGTAGGGTCAGATACACTCCGTCGTGAAACTAAAAATGTAGTTATTAATACGAACTATTTGAAAAGATTTAGAGAGAGAGAGAGAGAGAGAGTAACCTACTTACTTGGGTATCTAAATCTGTCACTTCTAGATTGATCCTATTAAGATGCTTATTGACAAAAGACACCAAAGACTGTAAAATTAATTCATCTTTATGAAAAATAACAATATTGAATATACTGTAGACGACATATAATTGCTAATACATATCAGAAAGAGAAACGTTAAAGTGGTATTGTATTAATTTTCACAAAAATATTGCACTTATGAAAAGATGATGATATACATTTATCTTGGGATACTCCACTCCTCATTAGAAATATTGGGAGAGAAAAAAAACTGTACAGTTAATAAAATCAAAAGATAGTTAAATGTTTTTAAAGATATTACACACACAGCTCAAACATATAAAAATAACTTGTTCTGGTTTGAATCTGTTTATGACATCCTGGTTCAAATATGACAATGTTTAGATGTTTGATTGATGTCAGGTGTTATATCTTAAAAGATTTTTAATTAAAATAAACTTATGTTTTACTCCTAAAAACTGTTAATCTTGTACCTGTACATTACTTCTGTACAAAGATTATCTTTACATAATCTGCATTTTATTATTATTATTATTGCAAAACTGCTTTTAATATAAAATGAATAGATATTTCTTTCCATGAAAATGAAATTGAGAATGTAAATTGCATGATCTTTTTTGAAATAACTTACCTTTTTCACAACCTGAAGTTTGTCTGGCGCATGATCAAACAATGTATCAAAGGCATCTCTCTCTATAAAAGCCATATAAAATGAGTTAATCAGGCTTCTATCACTAATTACTTTTCCTGTATACAGTAAATCAAAATACAGTACTTACCTACTCTCATGCCTAGATCACTGAAAATAAAAAAAATTTTTAAGTGGAAGTTTTCAAAATACAAATTACAAAAGATTACTACTATGACCAATATAGAGTAGAGTAATCTTAATCTCTGTTACAATTGCAGATTTAAAAAAATATATTACATCAAAAATACTTTCTCCTAAATTTATTATTTTTCACTAATAAAGCAATGAAGCATTACTATAAATATCAGTGAAAATATTAAAGTTCAGAATTAATTCAAATGTAGAATTAACCAAGGCTGTGAATCTGGAGTCGTGAAGTTTTGGTGTTTTAGTCAGTCATCAAAAATCCCCCCACTCCCTCCTTTGTACTTTCCCAACTTGTTATATATATAAGAAACGAAAAAGTATTTGAATCGTGTCACATTTGACCCTGAATTTTTTGCAAATTTATAAATTTGAACATCTCTAGAACCCAAAAAATGTCAAAGAAAGGTAAAAGTTCGCGCACACGAGCATGTTGGTTTAATTTCTTTATTCTATTCTGAAATATTAAACAATATCTCATAATAAGTAAAGTTTAAGAAACAAAATTTTGCACAGTAGCATGTGTATAAAAGGCATTAATGCTATTAAATTTTGGTTCTTAATTAAAGGTCGACAGGGTAAACATAGAAGGGGTCATGTGTCATATCTCCAGTGTGGTCGGACTTAATATTTTACTCATTATCAGCATTCACAATCTTATAATATAATCGAGATAGGTTAATAATATCATCAATAATAATAATAATAATGTCAGAGTTCAAACGGTTAAAAGTTGAAAGTTGAAATTTGGTATACAATTAGGACAAGTCATAAGATTGCACACTAAGAAGGGATTTTTCGAAATTCCTCTCGTGGGGGAGAGGGAGAGGTTAATGCTTACCCTGAAGACTCATCTTCTACTGTACTATTTTAGATGCGGTTTTTTGCGTTTTGCGAAAAATCGAACATACTTTTCGACCCATCTAAAATTCTCTGATTAGTCTTGCAAGAGGGAGGACCAAATTCTTGCACCCAGTGAAAACGAGTAAGATCTGCTATAATCTAATAATCTTAATCTTCATTATCGTTATTTTTTGCCTGGGCAACATCTGGCTCATCTGCTAGGTTTTTTTTTTTTTTTATCTTTTTATAAAACTCGTCTCTACCCTCAAAATTAAGCTTGAGTTCTAATATGAGTACCGACAGAAAAGGAAATCTTATAAAATTAGATGATGATATTTACTATGCACTTGAAAAATAAATCATATTGACCACTCTTCAAGTTTGGATGTTAAAACGGCAATACTGCACTATCCAGACATTATCCAAGATACAGAATTGATTGTCACAGCATTGCCATCAATCAAGTTTCAGTATAGCATTTATTTTCCGCTCTTAAAATTATTAAATATGATTTAAGAGCTTCAGTGATTGCTGACTTAATAGAAGTGATTTTTTTGTAAGGAGTAATTCAGTTTATAACAGATGAATAATAATAAATTAATCAACATGGCAAAATAAGCAACCTTTTTCTTTACCAGTCTAAATGTTATATTTCGCATTCTTGACTAAGTTTAATGTATCTGTATATTTATATATTACCCAATATACTCGTATATTATGTACAACATTTTAATTTAACTAATTTGTTTATATACAAATGTATTTACTATTTTTATTCATACATGCTTACCAAATACCAATGCCATCTCAAACAAGTTGATAATTGTGAATTTATATATTCAGTAGATGTGTCAAATTTTAATGTTTAATTAGTTTTTTAGAATCGTTTTATTTTGTATTTTTAAAAAATAATCAGAATCGTCGTCATTATTACTTTCCCGGCAGTTATACAGTATAGGCCTATAACAAAAGAAAAGAATAACGGTCAGTCAAAATATGACTTTCTCAGATATTTACTCTTTTGGACTCCGGAAGCCTTGAAACGTGGAGAAGTGCAAAAGCATTCGTGTTTTTCTGTACGCACGGATGTTAGAATATGTACAAACCAAATTAGTTCAACAATTTTGAAGCTTAATAACTCCTCTGTTAAACCATCCGACTTCGATTCAAAATCATACCTCCCATACAGTCTAACATTCATACATAAAAAAAAACCTGAATCTTTTGCATATCTCAACATTGAGGTGTCCCGTGTCCAAAAATGCAAAAATTTGGGGTTGGTATATTTTGACCGATCGCTACACTTTTCCTCTGTTATACACAGCCGGAAAAGTAAAAATTATCGAATACATATTTATATATTGAATAAGTCATTACTTAGAGTAGTATTTTAGCTTTGAAATAAAAAAGTTTCTACGTTCTATCTTTATTAGAACTATATTTATTGAAGCTTATATTCTGAGGTCACGTGATGACGTCAGAATTTTCAGGCCTACTTTGTTAACAAGTCTGCCCCTGATCGGAGTCGAATGGTAAGAAAACGTTGGAGTTGTGTAAAAATCTACTGACTCCACAGCCCTGGAATAAACTTACCTATCTATTTTAGAAAATAGAAATTAAAAATATTCTAAATTAGAACCTCTTAATTGTTCATTACAAATAAATTTGAAGTAACAAAATTAAATAAAAAATTAAGATAGTTAAGTTCTACTGTATTTATTTCTAAGTTTTTCAAAGGACCAATTTAAGAAACTTTTTCAGCAAAACTGAAAATGCTGTTTGTTTAATAAATATGGATTATTGAAAAACAATGTTCCACTATATTACAGTGAATTAAAACTTAGTTTTTATTTATTTATATATTTATCTAGTGTAGCCTGTTTTGATAGTTTTGCTGTGTAAAATACATATATACATATATATATATATACACACATATATACATACATATATACATACATATATAATATATATATATATATATAATTTCCATAACAAAACCACAGATCTACAAATACAGTATTAAAATTTCTTGAAGACTTACAGTATCACCTACACATTGATACTGCTTGTCAGAACTTGTGGTTTGTTATAAGCATTCTTGCCAGATAACAGTTTAAGAAAATTGTAAAATCTGTATTCAAAGTAGCTCAAAGTGACACAATGACATGAAATTTTGTGAGTTTTCCAATAAGATTTTGTTTTTTTGTATGCAATTAATTCTAAAAATTTTCTGATTATGGACAATAATTTCTAAGTGGAAAATTTTCTTAAATGGGAACAATTTGTGGGAAAAATTTATAACTATCTTATAGAGGGAAAAAGTGACACTTGAAATTAAACTTCTTACATAGGAAATCTAATGCAAGACCTTAACTGAGTTCTACTGTAATGTATAAGCACTTAAACACTAAACAATAATATATACTAATATATATATAACTATACTAATATATATATTAATATACTAATTCAATAGAAAGTAAAAATAGTAATTAAACAAATAAGCAAACAACATTGTATAATCATAATCAAAATAAGAAAACAACATATTTTCCAGCTTTCATTTAAAAGTCATGCTCAACTACTTTCAGAAAAAAATTAGGAAAGGTTAAGCATGCATGAAAAGTGAGTTACTAATTTTTTCTTTTCATTAATTACTTTTTCTACAACATTTGGTTTTTTACTATTTCATAATTTCATTCTATAGACTTTTCACTTCATTAAGTAATTTTGATATATTAAACCTTGATTATATAACTCCTGATCCTGATTAATGAAGATTCTGTATTATCTGTCATTATCCAATACATTATTTTTCATATAGTGTAATTCCCAAAAATGTTTAAAATGATAAAAGGTAACAAACAAATTGGGTTATCAAGTTATCATTTAATATCAATGTGAGATAACCATTTATACTAAAATGTAACTACAACAGTATTGAAAACAGTGCTTTTGATGTTACCTATGTTTAATAAAAGAAATGCTCACGCAAGTACTTTTGACATTTTAAAAATGTCTATCAAACAAGAAACAAAAGAACATAAAATTTAAAATTTTATACTAATATTCTAGCTTAACTCATTCTAGTTGGATTAGGCCCGAATTTTCTAAACCACCTTGTGATGCAGAGACAGATACAAAATATGGACTACAAGGGCTTATGAAAATGACATTTTCCTTTCTTGTATATAAAGCAGTGGGGGAGAAAGTGATCTACGTATAAGGACATTGATGTATTTGAACTTTGCATCTGGGTATCATATATTATGAACCGCTGTGGCAACAACCTACAATTCCTTATGTACCAACATTTGCAAGGAGGAAAATAAGTATGTTCTATGAACAAGTGCATTATTTACATATTTAAGGGGTTGGTAGGAAGTGATAGGCATGATAAGAAGACATAGTTCTAACTTGTGATGTACAGTATACCATAATAAAGCCCAGTAGGCAACCTATTTATTAAAAGATCTAGAAAATTTATCTTGGAATCTTTCTCACTCTGTATCATGAAGTTAATTGAAGCATATACCTTGAATAAAAGCTGTACAAATTATGGCTGTCAATAACAAAGCATTGTCATCATATTGAATGTATAATAGCTGATAACGTGTTACAAGGGATGTAGAAAATATTATAAACTCAATGTTTCAAATGATTAGTTCAGCTAGAACTGCTGAAAGGGGCGAGTCCAATGATACTCCTTGCTTCTGAAGGTAGATTTTCTTATTAAAGCAACAATAATTCTGTTTCATTACAATTGAAAGGGCCTCAATTATTTCCAATACCTGTTGCATAGAAAATTATATACTGGCATTCTAAAATATGTTCTTTCATTTTTCAGCTGGCAAAGACATTTTTGTAAATGTCAAAAGTTCTTGCATGAGCATTTATTTTCATCATCATCACAGGAAACACCAAAAAGACAGTTTTCAGTACTATTTACTTGATGAACATTTCAATATGGTAAAACAATTCTCTTTTTCACAGAAAGTAACTACAGTAAAACACATTCTTATTGTATGTATTAGCTATATGTATAATGATGTAAAATTTGTTGTTTTTGTATACATTAAATTCACTAAGATATAAAGAGATTTAAAACTGATATACCATATAAATCTTAATTGAAATTTTTAATCCAAAATGGCTTGGCTGTCCATTTTATCTGAGGTTTTAGTTATCCAAGGTAGCATTGGTCCACATTATATCAGATAGTTTGGATTTTACTGTATTTAATTTTAAAATCTTTTAGATGAGAGTTTGGAACTCATAATAAAAGCTTAATAGAAATTGTGTGTTATGTTTGGATGTTTGGAAAGATTAGCATCTAATAATCTATTATTATGCCACATATTCTATACAGTTGTGTATGTAAGAAAATTTTTCACTAATCCAGATAGCTATATGCCAAGATTTGTAGTAGTTGGACAATTCTTTCTCAACATATGTACAGTAAAACCTGTCAAAAACAGCCTTCCTAAACAAGAAAACATGCAATTGCAGTTTAAACAAATTTTATTTCTGAATAATTATGGTTGTGATCAAACACAGGATATCAATTTTAAGGCACTCTGATGACATTATCTGACACCAGAGTGCCTTAAAATCAATACCTTACTACTCTATAAAAACACTTGCAGAGAGACTCATCAGGTTCAAAATTTTCAGTGTACAGTACAATCTTTGAATGTCAACCATGACTATAATACAATCAAAGATATTCTGTATAGCTAACCAACTGTACATAATGTCTAAATGTAATAAATTTGAGGAAGGATGTGTTGTTGGGCTAAAGGAAGAAAGACAACTGTTTTATCAAACTACCTGCTATTTGGGCCATTCTGATTTGACTGAAGGTTTTGGATGCACTGGACAAATCAGAACACATAAACACAGTGAGCAGGCTCTGAATGCCTAAGACAGTGCTAGAAGAGATGATTGTCTGACAACCATGAATAGCTTCAACTGCATCTTTGTCCACCATTCAGAAGAAGGTGGAAGCCTTGTTACAGATCCTTATCTCTTCCTATACCATTGACAGGCAACTAGCAGATACATTTGCATGCACCCCAACATTGTCTGTTTCATTTGCAATGGTGCCATGATAGAAGCATGGACCACTATGGACTGGCAGCACATCATCTTTAGCAATGAATCCCAGTTCTATTTGGTAATAGATGGCCACCACATTAAGCGTCTATGGACCACAGGTGTGATGAAATTTCACTTTCTGTTGAGTGATACTGTTACACTGTGCATTTACTGGAGTCATCTTGCATTACAGTCATGCAAGATGCCTCCAATAAGTACATAGTGAAAGGATACAATTACTAGTTGTGGTGCAAGGGGCATTAATGTCACAGTGGTGTCCATTCAAGAAATCCTAATCTAAGCCCTCGTGTTACCTTTTGTGCCAAGACTACAAACAGCCATTTTTCAGCATGATGATGCTTGGTGCACAGATAAGATTTCCCAAAATTGTGTCATGTTGCTGCACTTCCTTGACTTATTCAGTCTCCAGATTTGTCACCTATTGAGTTTTTGAGAGACTGAATGGAATGCAGCTTTGGCCATCTGTAAGTGTGAGAAATAAGGAGAGAGAGTCACATCATCTATAGGCAAATCTATCACAAAATAACATAGATGCTGTGTTCATCAGTGTCCGATTGTATCACTAAAGATATCCAGGTAAAAAGGTGTCCTACAAGGTAATAAAAGTTTCCTTTTATTGTACTGTTATTTCATAGGAAATTGTTCCTTTACTATGATACTGTAATCAGTTATCATCATCATGGTCATTATGTTTGCACTAATAGAATTTCATTCAATTCAAATGTCTCTTTGGGGCATAACTTTGTCAATGAGTGAATGATTCCAGTTTCTTTACTCTCCTTCAATTCTATTTTGGTTAGAAATACTACTCTTAGCCAAACTTTTCCAAATTAGTTTGATATTAGATTTGAAAGCATCTGCACAGTAAAGTATATTTTTGCTTATTACAATTTTTCTTTCAAGGTTTCTTAGTAATGATAATCTTTTATTCTATTTAATAAACAATTAAAAAGCTTTCTCCTATTTTGGTAATTTCATAATCTTTTCTAATTAATTTTTCAGCTTCTATCAATCAGAACAATGGGGCCATTGCTATATTTATTAGTGAGATTAATTAGTTATGAAATATTACTTCTTTCTAGCAAATTCTGTCAGTATTTGCTGTATTAGGAAAAAACAACAAATAATCTTTTACTTAAAACTAAAGAAGAAATGGATCCATTAATTGAACAACTGTTTAAATGCTTAAATTTTGGTTTGTGTGTTTATGCTAGACATCAGTAATAAATAAATGTACATAAAAGGACTAATAATTGACAAATTTTACAATTATCTGTACATATAAATTTTTGTAAATCATTACTTTCAAATAAATCATGTATAACATTGTATACAATTATTATTGCTTGAATAAGAAAATGGCATAAATAAAAAATTTCATAAATGTTTTGTAAATTTAAAAATTTTTTGTCCTAGCAATTTTTTTAAGAATTTTCTTAAATTTCGTAAATTCATAAATGTTATTGATAATTATAAATGAAAAGTATAAATACAAATAGACTATAATGATTTGTAATTATATTAACTATATTAACAATTGTTATGCACAAGTGATTCAAAATAATTATTTGAATCAATTATTTGAGAAATGAAATTAAGTTTTAGTCTTTTAACAATTTAAATTTTGTATCAATATTCCAAATTATTATTTTAAAACTGCTAATTACATAAATTTTCGACTATAAACCTTTTGACTGTATAAACATTTGATTTCAAAAATTCCCATTTTTTAACAGTATTCAAAGGAGAGAAAGAACTTAATTTTTAAAATTATTATACTAGACTTATGCACAAAATTCCAGCATTTTGCAAGATTTTTTATTTCAATATAGATGTAATCAAAAAAATATTTTCTAATCACTTTTGTAATATATCAGTGATTTCTTAAACTGAAGAAAATTTGCCTTTTCACTTAATATTAAATGTATAATGATAAGCTCTGGAATGCTTGATGTATATTCCATCATTTTAAATCTCAATACATGAAAATGTTCACATCAATTGATTGACATGATGATATACTTTGTCATGCAAGAATATATTTTGATTTTGATATCATATACTTTTTAATTTAATTAATTAACAGAAGTTGTTTTTAATATATTTTCAGAATTTTTTAATATGAATAAGTTGCTCTAAGAAATTTTTTGATCCAAGTACCCAAACTTGGATTTGTTAAGTCTCAATTAATTACTACTAAGATTAGCAGCACCTGTGGAATTTTATTATAAACTATGCATTCCCCAGTACTGAAAATAGCAAACTTTTGTATATTATCAATGCTGCCAACATATCACCATTGGAGTGCAGAGAAATTCAAACATTTCTTTTAATTATTTGCTCATACAAGACTATAAAAGTTTAAATTGCCGATGTTTATTACTTCAATTATACTATATTTATTGCTAAAGACACTGTGGTGTAGTGTGGGTGTCAGCCACCCAGGGCAGAGGAAAATTTCTCCGCCCCTTATTTACATAATTCAATTTAAAAGACTAAAATTTAGTTTTGTCACAGAATAAGTAATAAAAAATTCCATGCTCATTTCAATCGGTCCAAATCGTAGGTGTGACAAAATGAAATGAAATGGTTCAAATTTTTACAAGATATTATTATTATTTATTGGGAAATTTTGCCGCCCCCTAAAAGTGCCGCCCAGGGCAGGCCGTCCCTGCCGCCCCCACTACACTACGCCACTGTAAAGACAGCATTGCAAAAAACAGCAGGCAACAAACACTGGATCAAATACAACTAATAATAATAATAATAATAGTGATGTACTAATGTTTTTTTTTTTTTAATTGTTTTAACATAACTCAATGTATATCATTTTATTATCAGTGAATAAATCTAGAATTTCTACCAATTGTAGCCTTACTTAACCTGCTTAACACTAACCATTCTAACCATTATGTAGGTTGGAAATTTAATAGTGGCAATAGTGCTATAGAAACCTAACACAGTGCAACCAGCTATGCTGTCTAAACTAGATGTTGGTATCATACCTACCTTACCTCAGAGCAAACAGACTTTACCTTCCAACTCCATGCACCTGTGCAGTGATAAGAAGGGCAAAGTCTGTTGCTGTTGCCTGGTCTAGTCACAATGTTCTCAAAATCGGAGCAGCAAAGTTGGATAAAGATTAAAAGTGCTAGAGGTCATACTGCACAACAGTGTTACTAGAGAGAGATTTGTGGGGAATCTGCATTATCATACAGAACAATAGCATGATGGGTAAGGTCTTCAACAAGAGAGATGAAAATGTGAATGATAAGCCTCTGCCAGTTGTAACTGTGTGAGTGAAGAACAAGCAAATGCTGTTTCTGTATTATTGGAGACAGATCAGTAACAGACAATTCATAAGTTACAAGATTGTTGCATACAACTGAGCTAGACAATGTGAAGAAATGTCTGGAAATGCAGAAAATTTCATTACAATGGATTTCACATCTTTGACTGAAATGCAGAAATGGAATATAACACTGCTTGTACCTATTTAAATGCTACAAGCATGAAGGAAAGACTTTCTTATGTTGTATTAGATGAGACATGAGCAACATCACACAAGTCAGAACTGAAATGACAATCGAGCAAGTGTCATCATTGCCAGTCACTGCAAAAGTCAAAAGTTCATCAGAACCCCAGCAATGTGAAAGCTATGTTTATTCTCATGAATGACTGCAACTGTGTTATCCTGATTCTTGTCATACCTTCAGGTCAGGTCAGATACATATATATATATGTATGTGTGTGTCATTTGTTCATAATATAAATCAGTGGTTCCAGAACTTTTTGGTGCACCAAATTGCACATGTCATTGTTTAGTGAGCCAGAAATATTTTGTATATTCCACATATGATATATAGGCCTACATTTAATGTAAATTGTGTGTCAAATATGTTTGCAGGCTGAATTTGGTCAGGAGCTGTATCTTAAGTACCACTGAGCTAAATAGTTCTTTCAATAAACTGATAAACATTCTCTTTTCTTGTAGATATTTTTATACTAACATTTCCAACTTATCTGAACAATCACATCTGTACATAAATATTTTCCTTACAAGATAGCAAACAAAAGGCTTTATGGTATAAGAAGTGAGATAAAACATTTGTCATATTGGATGAATATTTATAGAATCTTAAACATTTACAAAGATAATAAAAATATCAGATTCTCTGGACTTATATTATTAATTAGATCAAAAAAGAATTGTAAGTTGAATCTAAGTTTGCTACATCCGATATCAAATTTAATAATTACAAATCAATTAACTTAGAACTTGAAAAAAAAAAAAAATCAAAGCTTATTTAAAGTAAGTTACCTTCTGCATAACAAACAGATATTTCATATACATTTGTTTTGAAACATTTAATAGATTGGTGTAGACTTACATGCTATTGTAAATTTTAACAAAAGGTAATATATTTTACTCACTCATAAGTAGATGTCAATTCTTCAGCAACTGTACGAGTGTGCAAAATTCCATCTCTTTTCTACAATAAAGCAAAAGAGGAAAACAAAAATTGAAACATTAATACAATTATTAAAAACATTTGACAAAAACATTAAATCTACTGTTAATAAAATTTTACCTACTTGAACGATGACAACATTTACAACAACATTTTCTGGCAAACGGACTGGTGCTCTGAAATGTCTAGCCAGAGCAACCAGAAGATGAAGTATGGCGACAACATTTTTGGAGTGTACGGCTAAAAACATTTACATTGTAAATTAAAAGCCCATGGAAATACATTTAATACAAACATACACCACTCACAATCGACACTCCATTTCAATTGATTCCATCTCGCCAATCCCAACACCTTATTAGCTGCATCTAGTACGGTTTTAAGTTTCTGTTTCTGACCTTCTTCAGACTGCGTGACTTCTACCACATCTAACTTAACTTCCGTCAATTTTTCTATAATGTGGAAATTTTAAACACTTTAGAATTGCAGACATCAGCGAAGTAACTACATCAAAATTTCATACCTAATACCTTTTGAAGAATCTGACCATCATAAAGATCCTCCTCGATATCTTTCACGATAATTCTCTGATCAGCCAACTCATCGTTTATCCAATCAATCAGGACCCGCATCAGTTCTTTCAATTTTGCATCTTCATAAGAAATGGGCTCGATCATAGACCTCTCTTCATATTCGTCTAAAACAATAATACATTAAAAATGCCACCCAAAAAAGTTTCTCGTCATTTTTTAAACATGGCAAAGAAGTACTAGCTGGCTCACCTAATATGTAATCCTGAGGAGGAAGATCGGGAATGGTAGGACTACCGGGAGAATCGATAGCATGTTTTCCTTCAGCCTGAAGTTCATTGACTAAAAGAAACATATCAAACTTTTATCCAAAAACAATGTTTTATTTAATTACAAAATCTTAAGTCAATTTGGAATTGAATATTTTGAATCATAATTAGTATTATGATTCCAAATAATCAATTTTAATACACAGTAATCAGAATAGAATTTTTTTTATTTACTTAAATAGATCTTTTTATTATTACCTATGTTATTACTTTATATTTCTTCATTAGTATTTACTAAATTATTAATTTGGCATTTATATCATCATTCTTCTGGAACAAAGATGGAACATAACAAGGGATATCCTGACATCACCAATACAGAGTAATTTTTGGACTCTTTACCTTTGGTCCAATACCAGTATCAATACTTTACCTCGAGTATTGGATCTGGAACGATTACATTTTTCACAGAGAAGTAAGATCCAAACGAAACTGGATTTTGCAGCCAAATTGGAAACCAAAACAAAATTTTACACTATTTTCAGTCAGGTTAAACGTACATTAAAAAATATTAATGACCAAAAATCAATAAATGTATTACATCAAACTTCATTTCCAGAATCTGGAAATGAAGTTTGATGTAATAAAAAGTAATTTTGTTTGGCGGTCTGGAAAGTAATTTTGTTCTTTTTACCACCTGAGGGATTAGTTGTATTTTTATCAGCCAACTTCATTCTGAACCATACTGCCATTATATATTTTGAAAGCTGACATTTCAAGGCTTATTTGCAAAAAGTTTTGTTTGATTCTATGCAATTATTATTATTATTATTCTTTTTTTTTTTGATGTTCTGTCAAATATGGAAAATCAAAAGCATCATTTTCAGCATATTTTTGTATTTTTATTACCAAAAAAATAAGAATGCCATTCAAGCAAGAAAAAAATTGTGCAACGTCTATGAAAAAGATGTGTCGACAGAACAACAAAATCTGTCGGTAAAATTTCCTTCCAGCAATTTTGATATCAAAGATGCACCACATTCCAGAAGGCCAGTCAAAGCCAACGAAGACAAAACAGAGGTATCAAACTAAGCAAACTGCCAAACAACAACACAAGAAATCACTACGAGATTAAATCTGTTGAATTCAACCATTTACAATCACACAAAACGATTTGGTTTCGTTTCAAAGCTCGACACATACGGATTCACACACATTCTTAAAGAAAGAGATTTGCTCCATTGCATCGACATTACAATTTACTTCCAAAACTTTGAGAAAACAATCTATTTTTGAAGCGAATCATACCTGGCAAGAAAAATGGGTCGTTTAGGACAACATAGGCTCGAAGCACTCCGAAAGTCAATGTTCATCAAAAGAAAGCAATACTCTCCGTCTGGGGGATTTTAAGGGAATTAGCTTCTACTGGACAATTCCACAATTGATTCAAAAGGGTACTGTCATCAATCGGACAAATCGAACGATACCATCAAACTGAAAAGGCCAGAATACATCTACAGAAAAGGTGTAGAGTATCACAACAATAACGCCAGCCTCACACAAGTTCGGTAACTCGTCGGAAGCCATCACGGCTAGAACGGGACGTGCCACCACATCCAACACCTTCAGATTATTATTCGTTCCGGTCTTTAGAAACTTTTTTAAACGGTAAAACATTTACTTCAAAGGAGGTCAAAAGCATCATTTTCAGCATATTTTGTTTTTTTATTACCAAAAAAAATAAGAATGCCATTCAAGCAAAAAAAAAATTGTGCAATGTGTATGGAAAAGATGTATCGACAGAACAACAGTGCCAAAATTTCCTTCCGGCAATTTCAATATCAAAGATGCACCACATTCCAGAAGGCCAGACAAAGCCAATGAAGACAAAACAGAGATATCAAACTAAGCAAACTGCCAAACAACAACACAAGAAATCACTACGAGATTAAATCTGTCGAATTCAACCATTTACGATCACACAAAATGATTTGGTTTCGTTTCAAAGTTCGACACATATGGATTCCACACGTTCTTAAAGAAAGAGATTTGCTCCATCGCATCGACATCTACAATTTACTTCCAAAACTTCCAGAAAACAATCTATTTTTGAAGCGAATCACACCTGGCAAGAAAAATGGATCGTTTAAGACAACATAGGCTTGAAGCACTCCGAAAGTCGACGTTCATTCAAAGAAAGCAATGCTGTCCATCTGGGGGATTTTAAAGGAATTAACTTCTACTGGACAATTCCACAATTGATTCAAAAGGGTACTGTCATCAATCGGACAAATCGAACGATACCATCAAACTGAAAAGGCCAGAATCGATCTACAGAAAAGGTGTAGAGTTTCACAACAATAACACCAGCCTCACACAAGTTCAGTAACTCGTCTGAAGCCATCAAGACTAGAACGGGACGTGCCGCCACATCTGACACTCTCGGATCATTATTCGTTCCGGTCTTTAGAAAATTTTTAAACGGTAAAACATTTACTTCAAAGGAGGTCATCAAAAATCACTCGAATCGGTTTTCTGTAAGCAAAGGTCATGGATAGAAATTCCAACGGTTCCTATCGGCGCGAGGCTCCGTCCGTCTAAAATATATCGAAATAACGTTAATATGGAAAACGTAAGAAACATTCCCGGGTGGGCGTTGGCTAATATTACGTCACACAAATTGTTTTCGTTAACCTAATTTTCCCAACGCCCAGGCCAGAAACGTAAACGAGATATTCGCTTCGTCGTTCGGACGACGAAGCCAAAACCAACGGACGATTTATAAATCGAAGATAATTAAGTAAGTTTAAGAAAACGGACGGAGAAGAAGCCGAGAAGCCAACCCCCATGCCGTTGGCGGAACCTAACATGGACAAATAAGGAGAAGGCGGCGCCACCTACGAACAGATGGCGTCCGAAAGTGGCCGATAAGGCCGTAAACAGGAGAAAAGAAGAATAAAGCCGATGTCTACCTTCTTTTATCTTCTTTCTTCTTCCCAGAGTACCCAGATATTCCAGAAAAGACTCGTCTTTTTTCTTCTGCGGGGTAACGGGCCGCGGAGACTTGGGCCTAGGTGACGCCATCTCGCTCCGACGAATTTCGCTGATCGGCGCTAGAGGCGCGCCTCCGTCCGATTATAAATAGCGGTGACGTCGCCGGATCACTCCAATAGGGAAAGAGCCCGTGGGAAGAATCGGATTCCGTAAAAGGACGTTTTCGATGTTTTTTTTTTTTTGTTGAATAATAATTTTTTTTTTTTTTTGTTGAATAATTCTTCGTCGAAATAATGAGTAAGAAATGCGGTTAAACGTGCACAGAGCGGAAGAAGGAAGTCATCCGGAACTTTAACTCGCTTTCCGCGCTTCCGTTTTTAAGCGGGAAATAGCTACGGCTGGGTAAAAATAGTAACCCACCATTATCTCGGAAATTTTGTTTTAATTAGTCGTCGTCGAGACTCTTTTCCGGTTTTGATTCGTCGGCGATAAACGATAAAAATATGGAAACAAAATACTAAGCCGTCGGTCTAACACTAAAGTGGCCGAAATTTTCCACAGGAAGAATTTATTCAATAAAATAGCCCGTTTCTTATTTTCAGTTTATTATTATTTTTTTAACTCTTTCCTTCCTATGGGCACTAAGAGAGCCTCTTTTATCCAGCCTATTATGGATTCGGCCAAGCCACAATGGGTGAAGAGGGAAGGGACCCGACAAACGGACCACACTCCGAAAAATTCCTGAGAATATTTCCACCCGTCCGGATGCGATTTCGGGTCCCCCAGAGGGTTAGGTTGCTATCTTGACCGCTCGACCATCCGGCTATCTTATTATTGTTATTATCGATCGCGATTTATTTTATGTCTTAATTTATTTTTTATTTGAAAATATGAATTGCATTTCCTGTAATTTATATCGGTTTCTTTTACTGCCGCGGGACTGCCGACAAAGACCGGGTCCTGGAAAATAATTCTTAACCGCCGGAAGGAAAACAATAAAATAAGCGGGGAGAAAATCTTAAATTCGGGAATAAAAAAATAAAAATGCCGAAATTTTAATGCCGCAAAGACGAACTTTGCAACTTGTTATTTGTTCTTCTTCTGGTTCCATATTCATTTCTGAATGTAGGATTAGTATTATAACAATCTCAATTGTGCTTCACGTGTGAGTTCTTCTGCTTTCTTATTTTTCCATTCACATATATTACCCAACCAACTTTTTCTTCTCTGTCCTGGCCTTTTCTTTCCACAGAATTTTTCCCTCTAAAATATTTCTTAAAATTTCATATTTACTTCTTGTTATTTGTATTTTCTATAATTCAGTTTTAGTGTTTTGTGCAGCCCCTTTCCTGAAATCGATTATAAAGTGTTCGTGGCCAACGGTGGTTACTTAGCGCCACACCGATCGGCACCGGCTCCATTCGCCGCTCGACAAAACTGTGATTCGACTCGCCGTTCATTACAAAGAAGTTATTCTTCTCGATACCTCTTCGCAATTAAAAACTTTTGCACAAAACAAATCAACAAAAACGCATTTATTTGTTCCGCCCGGGGAACTACAGAGGTCATTTACAAATGTAAGAAATGTGTGCTCGATGTACGCCCTATCGTTCCGATGTAAAACTTGAAGACCACAGAGAATTCGTTCGCAACCTCTTTCTAGTAATGCTTCGCGCTTGCACTGTAAAACGACCTTTTAAGTCTGCTAAGATTGCAACATTTCCGGGATAAACCGCATTTATTAAATTAATGGCCCACAACCAGAAATCACGCGAATTCGGATCGTGTCGATTTTATTCGTAATTTTTAAATAACAGATTAAAAGATCCTACAAAACATGGTAGGAAAGTAATAGTTTTGAGTAAAATAGTCATTTTGCATCAAATAAATTTATAAATTTTTAAACGGCCGCAACACGGCCTTAATTAAAATAGTCGTTGTTGTATTTACAGTAGAGCCTCGATTATCCGACTCAATTGGGGACTGGGCTTGGTCGGATAATTGAAAGGTCGGATAACCGAAAAGTATGAAAAAACCATTATTAGTGTAGTATTTTATTATATCCCATGTAATTAGTATATTAGTATATCGCTATTAACCTACTTCGCGTTGAATTTTCATCGATGTTAAGCCTAACAAAAATTTTTAAAATAATCGTCGCTATTGTATCGTTAAAAATTAAAAAATTAAGCATCGTTTAAATACTGGCTCCCTTTCATGGTCGAATGAGTATTGCCGGCTAAAACACGTAAAAATAATATTAAAGTAGCCAAGACATAGCCTAATATTGTAGCGCCACATCACTAGCGGACATTTGAAATTTGCCAACTAGGACGGTCAGTTAACCGAGGTGTCGGTTAATCGGGGGTCGGATAATCGAGGTTCTACTGTACTATAATTTTGTAAAAAACAAAGCACGTATACAGCTAACTAGTATTTAATTAAAATACGTCTTCCTTTATACTAGTTAATTACGCAATTAACTAAATTTTTACGTTGTTAGTAATCATCTTTAGTAACGAATGGAATTACGAAAGTATTAGATCAGGAATGTATTGGTAAATTAAAAAGTGCCAGGGCGCTAATCGACGCTCCGAGTTTGAATCGGCACAGTGTACGAAGTTTTGTATAAGCCAAGCGCAACTTTATGGCGCAAAACGGCTTAAATAAGCCACAAACTATCTATATACTGGTATCCCTGGTACAAAACGGCATTCCTACGACACAGTTTCGCTTTAGCTCGGTTCGAGAAATGGAGACGTCCTCGTATAAAACATCACAATTTTCAAGTGAAAACACCGTCGTTCAATATTTTTTTTTTATTGGGACAAGCAAGCGCATTTGAAAATTTTAATATTCTAAAATCTATAGTTAATTAATAGTGTTTCGATGCGTTTTGGGTGGTTTTCTTTGATGAGAATCAACTGTACTGTACAATATTTCTTTTTCCTTGTCCTATCTTCCTATTGTATTTTCCTATGAACCAGCCGTTGTGTCGTTAGTGATAGAGCTCTAAATCGGTGGTTTTCAACCGCCGCGGTCCGCAAAAAATTTTACCGGTTTGCAGACAAATATTTGACCGGCGTAGTTGAATACGGGTGATATTTACGTACAGTAACTCTAGATAAGCATAATTTATAGTCGCTTATACACTTGGTACGAGTAAAACTACTCATAATTTTACCGGTCCGCGATGACAAAAAGGCTGAAAACACTGCTCTAAATCAGTGATTCTCAACCACTGTGCCGCGGCACTTTAGTGTGCCGTGAGATTTTTGAAGTGTGCCGTCACTGCGAATGTCCCATACGTAAGCGACTTGAGACAAGTAGTTTAATCGGTTCTACCTTCCTAGGGTGCGTTTGGAAATTGTAACCGGCGTTACCGGAAACTGCCGGAAGATACTAAGACGCTTAGAAAATGTGATCTAAATAACCAACTGCGTTTAAAAATCATTGTTATGATGTCACCGGTTGTCCTACGGTACTTACCGAATTAACCGTGTGTGCCGCCAAATTTTTAAATTATTAAAATTGTACCGTGATGAAAAAAAGGTTTATGATTCCCAAAAGACTGTCGCTGTTTTGTTTTTATATATTAAATTAAAGTTATTACATGAAGATTAAATTTGTAGAGATGTTGAGACATCTCTACAAATACAGTAAATGAACACAAGTACACAAGTACACAAGTACGACAAACACAAGTACAGTAAATGAAAATATCAGATTTTATGAAAATATGTAGAGAAAAATCAAGATGTCGCCGATTCTTCAGATTAAGGTGAACAGGAAAGCTCGGAAGACGATATTTTGCCAAAAATAATCGTCCTGGCTTAACGATGTTTAGCAATAAAGAAATGAGTTAATATTAACGTGCAACACTTTTGATTGTGATTATTAGTTAATTATTAATTGCTTTAATAAACATATTTCTATTCATTTACAAGTGTAATTTTGCTATGTTTTGGTACCTAGCCCTGTGTTTTGTATTAGTCCTTTGTTTCGTATGGCACGGATTGGCGTAACACGGCACTTTTCGTAACCTAATTACCGTAATATACGGATATCCACGGTATTCGTAATCGGCGCAAAAAAACCGTGCAAGAAGTAATTTTCTGTTTTTCGGCCGAGGTACATGGTCTAAAGTCCAACTTAAATGTTCACAAAATACAAGAGCTTCGCCCCATTGAAAAAAAGAGAAAGTATCATAGCGGCGTCCCGAAACGACTATAATACTATATTAGACACTGGAAATGAGTTGTAAAAGTATTGTAAAACTGTAAAATATTTACGGCAAAAAACTATTGGCAGATTTTGACGAACATTTCGTAAGAAAAACTGTAAAAAATCGCTTACCTTTAGTCCGGAGCAGCAGCCGGGTTTGCAGATTCTCGTCAGTGACGCTGAGAATGACTTCCGAGTCTGACGGAACGTAACCGGAAGCGTCATCTTCGGTAGCCAAATCTCCCGTCCCGGGTCTACTCCCGTCCTGATTGGGTTCCGACGGAAACTCGACGTCGGCCGAAATTCGGGCTGATACATCTCGACCGGGTGGGCTGTGGGGTGGCGGTGGGAGGGGGTGGCGGGTGGCGTTTTCATCCATTACCTGTAAACGATAACTAAAAATGGAAAGGAGGATGGATGGTTATTCGTGCCGGTACCGAGACGAGATGTATGTTCTCGTATCTTTCGGCACATTTACGTTAAAATAACAAAGAGCGCGATTAGGCTGAGCCCGGTGGAAATTTATGGGGGGACGAAAATTTATAAACGCACATTCCACTTCGAACCGGCCAAATTCTCCACTCCGGACGACAACCGCTAGGGTTTTCATCTAATACTGTACAAATCGATGTCTTTGCAATTGCATTTAAGTTATACCATTTGTATGAAAATTCTATCTTTGGAAATAAATTCCTTCGGTCGAACTACGCGCCCATTAAAATATTACAGAAATTTCTTTTATATTTTATCCCGATCTCCAAGTATCCGGTCGACCGTTCCTCCTCAAATTTCACGATTGATTTTAAGTTTCGGACCGAAAGAAGTCGGTATATTCTGTCAATAACAATTAATGGCTGCGGAATTTTTTGTTAATTCTTGAGAAAATGCTATTAACCTCTGTGATATTTCGACAAACGCATTTTACTTTCCCGTCTGTGTTACATATTTATAACACAGGAAAACTATGGCCATCGGTCAAAAAATGACCCCCCACCGAAGATTTTTACATTTTTGGGGTCCTTGAAACGTTGAGAAATGCCGAAAAACAAAATTCGGGTTTTTTTTGTATGCATGGATGATAGTATGTGTTGGGGGACGCGATTTTGTTCATCCTCATTGAAGCTTAACAATCATCATGCTTTTGTAGAAAAATTTCTGAAATTTTGCGGGGAGGTTTGTGTATTAGGGGATCGATGCTGTTAAATTTTGGTGATAAAGGTCGACGTGGTAAGGAGATAGAGGGGTCGTTTGTCAAATCCCGAGTAGGATAGGACTTAATGACGATTTTACTTCTTATTAGCATTTACAATTTTTTTTTTTATAAAACTCAACTCTACCCTAATAATTAAGTTTTTTACTATTTTATAATAATTAAAAATATTTTAAAAATGTAATAATAAAATATCATAACAGATGGCGCAACACGCGCATATTTAAAGGTCACCGGGGAAAGTTAAGCAACTCGTTGCTGGATTTTTTTTCTTTATATTGCGACGTGTATTTTATTTATATATTACTTATAAATTAGCGGTCACATAGATGGAAATTTTATTGTATTCGCATTAAAAATATTTTATCCCTTCAACTCGTTTCTCCCAAGATTAAATGTTGATTACGCCGTTGTTCCATTCGTAATTTCCCTTTATAATTGCCCGTTTCTTACGGAAATTTTAAGGGCTCTTAATTAATAAATGCCAAAATGTATATTTATTAAGAGGTTGTAAATCTGAATAAGAATTTTATTGTAAAAATTGTTAATCATTGCATTTAAATGTTAAATAAATAAAAATTAAAATCTGAAAATCGGTCTCCACGATTGATAAGCCCCCCAAAAAAGACGTTATAGTCCTAAAAGCATTATTGTAACGAAATAATTAATGTTTCTTCTTATATTTATTGAACACATTGTACGATATATTATATACTTTATGTACAGTACAGTTTTATCAGAGTGGATAGATATACTAGTCTCTGAGCTCTGTTCTTAAGTACAGTTTATGTGTCAGGTTGCCGATAGCTTGCCTCGAGTCGCTTTGCGGAGAGAAGTTGGTTTATCCATTTGGTTAGAAGGTAGTTTTACCGTTTTCAAGCATTTTTATAACTTTCTCTGCGAGAAAAAATTGCAGAATAAGTATTTTGTGGCGGGTCTACCGTAAATCTGGTGAGAAGCGGCATGTTTTTCCACTACTTTCGAACCAGTTAGATAAGTGGAAACGTGTAATTCCTCGAAAAGATTTACAACTCACAAGAAAATCGCGAATATGTAACTTGCATTTTGATTATAGATTTCTTATTAAGAATTGTGCATATAACTTAGGATAAAAGAGTGGAAAATGTTAACTAACACAGAATGCTTATCCTTCGACTTTTTCCAATTGCCCATGTTATTTATGAGTTCTAGAACATTTAATTAAAATTAAATTATATTAAAAATAAAATATTTTAATAAATATAATATCGTAATAATTTTTAATATTTTTAAAATTTTTATTTACAGTTTTAAATTGAGGTAAATTTTTAAGTATCTCAATTTAAAACTGTTATATTACTACGTCTTGTGCATTCAAGTTTTATACATAATTTTCTCTTTCTGTATATCTGTTTAATAAATAGATATGTTTGCATATTTCTGTTTTATTTCATTGCATATCTATGACAATATAATTGGAAAAACCATAGCTAATGCTCTAATGCATTTAAGTAGCGACAAAAACTAACTCAGATAAAGACTAACTTTATTTTTTTAAATAATTCATTAATTTTAATACTACATAAAGTATACAATTATATTTGTTTCAGTAATGATAAACAGCTTTAATTAAAGATATCATACACTTTTGTATTTTTTATATATGAAATTGCACATCTTATGACATTCACGATGTGTTTACATATTTTAGTAGTTTATAAAATATTCTGCGCCATTAAAAGTAGAATATGAATGCAGATCTATTGATAGCCTACCGACATTTTTCCATGTTTATATATAGGTAGTCTACATATATAAATGATTAAAATATCAAGTAATTTGTCTTTTAGACTCTGCTTCATTGCTGTTAATATCTAATAATAGTGTTTCAGTTCGTACCATGTTACATTTATTCTATTTTTTAACCTCTAACTCATTATCTGCTTGTAAATACGGCACGAAAATTGATATTTCCAAGTTTTAAAACTTATTCTGAAGTCTAATTCTCTTATTCCTCTATCAGACCATCTAATTTCAAGAACTGTCTATCTGATTTCTAAAAGCTTGATATCTACTGACCTTGATACGCTCCAAAACTCATCGAAATCCTCTTTTTGTAACTTTTTTCTTTAGTTAGTTATGGCAACGCAACACATGGCATTACGGGAGTCTTTTTAAGGGAAACTGGCCCCTATTTAGGCGTTACAGGAGTTTGGTCGTGAGCGAACCCACGACCAAACTCCCAGTGTTCAGAGTACGAAAACCGCTTGGCCACTGGTGGGCCATCTCTTTTTGTAACACTTCATCGAATTCCAACGCTTGTTTTATATTTCTATACATATTCATAATTAAGTTTACATAATTCTCATTAATCTATTGCCTTCCTGACTCAGAAAGAATTCACTCATATTAATTAACTAATTAATAATGTATATTAATAGATAGTTGTTTGTTTAGTTACGGCAACGCAACACGTCGCAATATTTGGGCGATCTGCCTAGGAGGGGAGTTTTTTTAAGAGTAACTGTCCCCTATTTAGAAGTTAAAAATATTTCAAATGTTTATAGCTAAGTTTATAGCTATTATCGTCCTCGAGCCAAACTTGTTGCAAAGTTATTACAGTGCACGAAGTGGCGTAATAAATAGAGAGACCAATATATCTATCGAAGTATCGATTCTGGTTTAATGCTACATTGTGCGTTGTGTCATATACTCTGGTCGTTTGTGGTTCGACGTTTTATTTAATAATCGATCGACGATCCGCGTCTTAATAACAAAAAAATACGAACTACGACGGTACGAGCAGTTTAATTTTCAGATTATTCGCGCCAGCGTCCTTTTGGTCAAATGCGGCTTTGGAAGATAGACAAAGATCCCGAATTTGCGCGGACGAAACGAACAGCGTGGGAAAGAAGACCACCAACCGATGTCGTCGTCCCCAAAATTTAAGAGTTTGGACTCCGAAACTGACTAAAAGAACCGCGAAGCTGGCAATTACGACCAGTTTGACATAAAGTAGTGTATTCATACAACCCCACACGTTACAAATTCCCAGATTCCAAATTCGTCCTCCGCACACCTTAAAATTTAGAAATTTCTTCGTTTGTACGCGCCCCGTAACTAAAGGCCGAAAATAAATCCGGAAAGACCGGCCGTGCAAAATGGCTCTTTACTAGAGAAAGATGCGGATTGCGCCCCACCGGCTATCCATTTTTTTGGGCAAAGGCGTTACCCGAATTTGGATGGGAGATAGAAACGAGCGTTGGATCGAGACGGTCGGGGAAATTCGCTCCCGGAAACGATTTCTCCATCGGGGAAAGGACTTTCTCTTACCTGCATGGAAAAGCCGAGACAGGAACGATCTCCGGTTCGGTCTGCCGTTTCTCTCAATCCGATACTGCAAAATGGCCGCTTCTTCCGGGAGACCGTCGACTTCCTTCTTCCCGGAAATTCGCTCTATACGCCACTTCCCGAATGTTTTTATCGGTTAAACCCAGACGAGATACGTTATTCCTTATCCGTGGACTAAAATACTTTGCTGTCCGGAAAATATCCTTATTATATTGACATTTCCCAGCGAAATTATATAAATAAACTACCATTTGAAGATTAATAGTTGCAATTATGATCCTGGTCACGTTTGGATTATTCTAATAAAAATCATAAATTATAGAGGAGAAGGTGGTATTATGGAACCCCATTTTCATTTTAGTGAATTGTAAACAAGTTATCATAACTACACATCCACATTTTTTGTGCGAAAAGTACTGGTAACTATTAAACTAAATGTTCCTAATTGGATTTTTCGCTAGTGTAACTATAAGTATGGTTTTTGAAAAATTCTGTACAAAAAGTCAGAAAGTAGGCTTAGGGGAAACCGGGTGGTAATATGAAACCTTACTGTATGTTTTCAAAAAATGCTTTAATGTGTCCTAAAACAAATAGGAAAGTACAAAGAATGTTAAATAATTACAGTTATTTACTCCAATGTATTTTATCGAAAAAATGCTTTCATAATAGAAAAATATGACCTCCATCAACAATATATAGGCCTATTCCAGCAGCTCCTTTTCGATATTCTCAGGAAGAATTGTGTCTTTTTCACAAATTGCTCCAGACGAATGTCTGCTTGCAAATAGGGAGTTCGGAGGAGTTGGGTTCCCAGAGAAATTGGGTTCCATATTAAAAGCACCAATGGGGTCCATATTTCACGCATTGCCATCTTGAATTAACTTATGTCTGTCAAGACCAAATTTTAAAAAACATCACACAGATTAATATGTACCCTTAAGTCTCTGGAACGGAATACATACAGCAGTGAACTTACAACTACACGATTTATATTTTAGAAATAATTAAATTCACTCACCATTCAAAACTTTTTCGAATTTCGAAAAACACAAATATGCTAATTCACTACGGACAACCGTTTAACTGAAGTGAAACGGGTTTTCCCCTTGCTATGGATGTCTGCCTAGTGCAGTTCAGCCACAATCCGCTACAGTTCGCCTTTATTATCGGTTTGAAATGGAGGGGTTCCATAATACCTGCAGGGTTCCATAATACCACTTTTTCCTCTACTAATACTAATTTGATGACATTATTAGTAATGCATTTACGTCGAGTATGTATAATACTAAGGTTAGAAAAGGAAGAAAATGAAACTTTAAATAATTGAAATATGACTTGCGTAAGCCATTACGTCGTGGTTTTCAAACTATAGAGGAGAGTGGGGATATAATTAGTTGTATAAATGTCCGGTTGGCATTACTGAGTTAGTTTATAAGTTCTCTTGCTGAATTGTTGAAGACAATAATAACCGACTTGGCGTGAATAGTTTTGAAATCACGAGGTAAGATTCATTTTTTCATCTTTCTCATATAATATTTTGATTGTTTACAAACTATATTTCATAATTACGTATAAACTATAAACTAAAGTAAATAATTCCTTCGATATTTTGATAAATTCGTTTCTCGTGTGCATTACGGTAAACTAAACATTTAGAAATGTTCTCTGTGTAGATAGCAGTATCTGCTTTTGAAAAAACAATGTTGCAGGACAAATGTTCGCATGCTACAGTGGGGCAAAAGCGCTTTTTTTAATTAATGTGTGCCCCGCTTTTTAAGGGGGATCGATCGTCATCACTGGAGGGGTAGCCGAATTATGACGATATCAACGATGAATAAAGGTTTCTTTTCTCCTTCGTCTCGAGCGACAATTTATCTTTGAATCTCCTGCGCAACTCGCAAGTAACTGCGTACAAGAGCTCTAGTTAGAGAAATGGCAAGTTGTGAGAGCGGTCTGGCTATGGCCGGGCCGACTAAAGTTGAAGATTAGGTTGATTATGAACGGCCTACCGATACATTTCCATGCCAATGATATTTTCTCGCGATCATAGATTTGGCTAATTGCAGTATGCCTACAGTCCACGTTGTTGCAGCAGGAACCTCGGTGCTGCTGTTATCGTCATCCGCCTTCTTTGACAATTGTCTCTCTGTTTGTAACGTATAAGTTGAGAACAAATTCAGTTTTTTATAATTGTGATTTGCCAATCACGAGCGGTTTGTGGAACAATTTTATGACTTATATGAAAGAAATTTTGGTTGTCTCTAAGATAGGTAGATGGCCTAAAATCGCATCTTTAATTAATTTTGAAGGAAGGCAACTACCGCGCTTGCGTCATGTTCGGTTACATCTGAGAATTCTGAAGAATTTTCCATCACACAGGCACATTCAAAACACCGCATGCGACGGAGAAAAGTGGAAATGGGTAACGCTATACAAAAGCAACGTAAATATGACTTTTCGTATTCGCAACTCGGATTTATGTGACCACAGACGACAAACATTCCTTTCCACAATGTGTTATCTACAGTGAGATTTTGTCAGATCATTCCATAAAACCTTCAATTCTGTCGCGATATCTCCACTAGGATCTTGTGAAGAAACCGACTAAATTTTCTGAAAGGGAATACTAAGAATTGAAAGTGAGGAAAGCTGTTTGCATCATCAGTCAACATCGTCAGAGTCAAAGAGTTAAAGGCATCTTATCTTCTCAGATACCGTGTGGCTAAGTCACCAAAGTCAAAATTGTCAACTTTTTAAAATCAGGCCCGGGAATGCAAGGTATTTGACTCTAGGTGTAACGAAATGGGTAACCGGTATTAACAGTAGTGTTGTACACAGACGTCCACTGACTCTCGCGAAGTGAAATATTGATACCTATAATGGAGCTGCATAATGAACTTAAACTTTTCTTTGGGGAGCATCCTTTTGAATTGGGCAATCGTCTTCCAGAATCGGTCTAGATTCTAGACTTTAGAATCTAGTTGTATAATCTTTCAACTCTCACTCCTTTTGCCACGATTAGCCTGACCACATCCACAAAACACACGTTCGTTGGCATCGTTGTAAGTCATCGTTACCTAAATAGAATTAAGTTGTATCTAATGGGTTTCTTAATTAGCAGATATTTTTTGCGGGCCAACGAAGAATGGAACACCGGTGCCGGTAAAATGTTTAGTTTACTTCGTCGATTACACGACTAAAAAAGGAAAAATGCAGAAAAAATTATCGAGTGGCCGGTTAACGAATCGTCTTATTACGGAATGCTTATTTTTTTCTGTTCCGAACAGGAAATTAAACCGCTTTTTACCAAAAGAGTTACCGACTGAGAGACTAGTCGGGTATGGGACTTACTCTGCCTGCTTAAAATTTACGAATCCTCTTGATGCTTAAGCATATCTTTCGCAATTCAGAAGAACGCCAGTGAGGTTAAGAGAGCGCAGCCGAATACGGAAAATTTTTAGGTTCGAATCGTTTGGTAGCGTATCTCTTTGGTAAAGCCAATTAGCGAGAAATCGATCTCATCAACATTTTTCTAATAATTTTCTGAAGCGGAGTTCTACGCTTTAGCGGATAAGAGGAAGCGGATACGGACGAAAAAGTACGTCCTCGCTTCTTTCCATAAAAGTGAAAAACTCGTCTTTTGGCCTGGAAGCGCCTTTTTTTTTCCTTTGACAATAGCCATTTTACGGCCTCGATTAAAGGAGAGATAGAAGCGGAATTGACACCGGGCAAAACACCGTTATTCCGGCAGTAGCGCATACGTTCGGGTATAAAAATTTGGTAGGTACTGTTAATTCGGTGGAAGACGATTTCCGTTCTTTCTGTATTTCGAGAAGAGGAATAAACCGCCGGTCTTCTTCCCGTAACCAAACGCCGAAAAACCGGTAGGAGCGCGGTAAAAGTTACTCCGTAAACTATCCGACGACGGTTCCTAATCCCGTCGAAAAAAGTAATATCCTTAAATTACAAATTACTCGTTGGAAAAAGTACCGTAATTCAGTGTTTCTTAATTAACAGGGGCCGTGGCCCCCCTGGATCGATAAGAAGTTTGCCGGGGGCCTCCAAATTATGCAAACTTTCCTTCAGAATATAATAAAAAGAAAATTGATGTATAACCGAATATCGTATTGAAAAGTGAAGTAAGAAAGATAAAGTTTTCGTATTTAGTTATTTATTTATTTATTTCTTATTTCTTCCTACATACAACTTTGTTAGTACAGAAGAAATAAATGCAAATATGCTACTTACATTGCAGAATTTACTTCTTTTATTTCAAAGTAATTCTAAGAAACTATTAATGCTTGGAATTTTAAAAATAAAGCAATAATAAAAAAATTAATTTATTATAGATAATTTAACAAATATAAATTATTATTTAAAAAAATGGTGGTCACAAAAAAATTATGAAATATTTGGTGGGCCGCGAGTATAAAAAGGTTAAGAACCACTGCCATAATTAACATTCCGATTAATCGTACGGCTTTTCGTTCGGTCGGCAATACATAATCATCTGAGTAAATTACTTACGAAGTCAAACAATAGTAAAATATTTTCCGAGCGCTTACCACCCGTGACAAAAAAAAATCGCTGGGAAATATAATTATCTTGACATTTACACCAATTTCTACATCGTTCTCGGTCGATCCTAGTGTACAAAAAGGACGAGAAGTGTAAGATTTTGGAAAGCGACGTTCCCGGACCGGGAAGTGGCAAAAACGTGTTTCCGGCGGGTTTATTCAATTAATAACCGGCTGTGCCGACAGATGACCGGCGACAAAAAACGATAACGTTTACAAATACGCGATAATACAATTTCACATTTTACAGAACATTTACAATAGTCATTGTCTGACGTAATATTTCCATTGGTGTTTAGGTAAGCAAATCCAATTTACAATAAACGACGATTCGCATGGTTTGTTACTTTTTCTCCTTTGTTTGCGCTTAAAGTAAGAATTTAAAAAAGAAGTTGCCCGGAACTATTTCTCCTCCCTCCATTTTCTCCCTCTCCTAACTCCCGTTGGGTGCCAACATGTGCCACGGAGTCGTTAGGAAGGGACGACATCTCCAACCCTTAATTAATTTAAGGATAAACCGAACGTGGCATCGTAAGGACTACAATTAGTGCCCGGACGATACGATCCGGTCTCGGTGACACGCATAAACCGAAATCCCTTGGTCCGGTGCCGCATTTGGTTACTAAAACGTTGGAAAAAAGTCGCCGACGGCTTCCGCTACNGGAGGGAGAAGCGTCCTGATTGATTCAGGTAAGAAACGCGTTCGTGGCGGCCGCCCCACGTTCTCCGAAAACGGATTTCCGGTTCCAGTCCCGCGGGGTAGACGCCGGCCTCTTCTGGCGACGGAGGACGGGCCGTACCCCTTTCCGTTTTCGATGGAAAGACTCGAAGGGAACAACGCGGATTCCGCCTCGGAGGACGAGGGAGGAGCCAAACAGCCTTCGAATTCCGGGAAAAGATCCGGTCTCGGTGACACGCATAAACCGAAATCCCTTGGTCCGGTGCCGCATTTGGTTACTAAAACGTTGGAAAAAAGTCGCCGACGGCTTCCGCTACACGTTATTTCCGGAACCGGATAACGAGCAGTTACCGTTTCCGAACCGGAATATAACGTCGAGCGACGTTATACTCCGGCTGGGAAACGGAACCGCGTGGGGTGAGCCTCCTCCCGGCCTGGATCCGTCCCCGATTTAGAAAAGATTCCCGGCGAAAACGGAAATAAAAAGAAAACGGTCGCGCCCGATCGATCGGGTGGAAGGCGAAAACAATTAGCGGCCGAATTCCCGTAATTACTCGGCGGTAACAGCCAAACCGGCTTCCGTCGGTATTTATTGTCCCCTGCCAGAGGGGGAGAGGTAAAGCCTCGGCCCCTACTCGATACTCCCGCCGTAATAGAAACGGCCGATGGAGCGGGAAACGAATTTACCGGCGCTTAAATTTAAGAAGTCACGGGCCGACCCGGACCCACCGATCGGTTCTTCTTCGACGGGAAAAGAAACGTCAGTCGATGTTAATAACCATCAATAAACACCAAGCGCGTCTACCCAATTTATGCCAATTCTCGCGCGCTGTAGTAACTAGTCTGGGCCCCGCCGAAAGACCTTTACGGAACGTGGTGTAACTCCCTCCGTCGGACATCTCGGTATTCCCAAGTCAGTAGAAATCGTTTTATTTTCCCGGCAAATTTTAATTTAGAGAAGGGAAGCCCCAGATTCTGGCCGACCCCCGTTGGCTTCTGGTAATTAATAGAATAATAACTAAAACGTGCAAAATTCGGTATAAAACGGATAGAGTATTTTCAAAAAACCCATACTGAATCGAATCCTTTCTTCCAAAAACGGTGATAAATTTCCTCCCGGATGCCACTTCCCCAACGAATACTCGGAAAGTTCTTCGACAACTCTTCTTCCGGAATCTGGACGAAAGGGGAGGATCTTTCCCCGGAGTTTCCAAAGACTTTCCATAATTTATATTCGCAGTTTTTCGTGAGAGGTCCGTCTGTCTTTCTCTTTCCTGCCTTCCAAAGATTTATCGCCGACGACAATAAATATTTACAGTTTTTTCCCGGAATCCTGCCCCCGCCATTAAAATCTGTAGCCGGTCCCTCTATCCCTCTTTGCCCGTTACTTTTATTCATCCGTTGGTAACCCGAGTACCTTCGGTGTAATACGACCCCTCTCGTCGTCTCCGCTCGACCTGGTAAAGACCGAGGTGGCCCCACACGGAAGCGCCGTCCGTTCCAAGAAGAGAAAGTGACGTAGAGTTACCGACTGAGAGACTAGTCGGGTATGGGACTTACTCTGCCTGCTTAAAATTTACGAATCCTCTTGATGCTTAAGCATATCTTTCGCAATTTGGAAGAACGCCAGTGAGGTTAAGAGAGCGCAGCCGAATACGGAAAATTTTTAGGTTCGAATCGTTTGGTAGCGTATCTCTTTGGTAAAGCCAATTAGCGAGAAATCGATCTCATCAACATTTTTCTAATAATTTTCTGAAGCGGAGTTCTACGCTTTAGCGGATAAGAGGAAGCGGATACGGACGAAAAAGTACGTCCTCGCTTCTTTCCATAAAAGTGAAAAACTCGTCTTTTGGCCTGGAAGCGCCTTTTTTTTTCCTTTGACAATAGCCATTTTACGGCCTCGATTAAAGGAGAGATAGAAGCGGAATTGACACCGGGCAAAACACCGTTATTCCGGCAGTAGCGCATACGTTCGGGTATAAAGATTTGGTAGGTACTGTTAATTCGGTGGAAGACGATTTCCGTTCTTTCTGTATTTCGAGAAGAGGAATAAACCGCCGGTCTTCTTCCCGTAACCAAACGCCGAAAAACCGGTAGGAGCGCGGTAAAAGTTACTCCGTAAACTATCCGACGACGGTTCCTAATCCCGTCGAAAAAAGTAATATCCTTAAATTACAAATTACTCGTTGGAAAAAGTACCGTAATTCAGTGTTTCTTAATTAACAGGGGCCGTGGCCCCCCTGGATCGATAAGAAGTTTGCCGGGGGCCTCCAAATTATGCAAACTTTCTTTCAGAATATAATAAAAAGAAAATTGATGTATAACCGAATATCGTATTGAAAAGTGAAGTAAGAAAGATAAAGTTTTCGTATTTAGTTATTTATTTATTTATTTCTTATTTCTTCCTACATACAACTTTGTTAGTACAGAAGAAATAAATGCAAATATGCTACTTACATTGCAGAATTTACTTCTTTTATTTCAAAGTAATTCTAAGAAACTATTAATGCTTGGAATTTTAAAAATAAAGCAATAATAAAAAAATTAATTTATTATAGATAATTTAACAAATATAAATTATTATTTAAAAAAATGGTGGTCACAAAAAAATTATGAAATATTTGGTGGGCCGCGAGTATAAAAAGGTTAAGAACCACTGCCCTAAAGTTTCCATATCTGGTTTTGTCTTTCATCTAGCTAACTTCGTTCTTGAGATTAAGGAAAGACAGATGGACGGACGACAGTCCCGACAGGAAACTTATAGACCTACAATATTTTTCAAATTGCAGCCCAATAACATCAATTCGAACCACGGCCATTACTTTTGATATAGGGATAATTCCCAATAAAGATTATCGATATAAACGATATTTTCTATCGATAATATTTATTAGAAACAGTTGCCAAGTTCCATTAAAATTCACACAGTTTGCTAATTTGAGGGAATTCCATCAGCCCAGTTCAAACATAATAAAAAAAAAATGTATATATATAAATAATGCATAATACAAATGCCCAATTTTCAATATCCCTTTAAAGTTATCGAATATCTTCCATCCTCATCTCAGATCAGTAAATATAATTAAACTCCGGTCTAGACGGCATTAAATTAGATTACTATGGAAGCAGTTCTCAAAATGTGTCCGCTATCCCAAGAGGTTCCCTTATACCTCAGGTAAGAGATCGTAAAAGTATTGTTATATGGACGTTTAAAGGAGGTTTGCATGTCTACAAAATTTTTTAAAACCAGGACTTTAAATTATAAATTTTACAGCCCTACCGAAAAAAATGTATTAAGATTTTAAAATTACACTTACAACAGCTTCTATTTAGAAATTGTTTCATCTTAATTTAAAACGGATCAAAATGACAATTTTATATTATTTTTGGGCTGCAATTTAAAAAAATTGCTGCCCAATAATAAATTCCCACTGACATCTGTCTGGCTGTCTTTCCTTAATCTCGAAAATAGAGTTAGATAAATAGTAATCGAGCCCATATATGCAAAGAATATAGCCCGAAGACCCGGATCAACTGTTCAGGAACTTTTGATCTTGACCGGAAGTCACGTGATTTTAGTTGAAATTTTTTATCTAGAACCNGTTTCCGAACCGGAATATAACGTCGAGCGACGTTATACTCCGGCTGGGAAACGGAACCGCGTGGGGTGAGCCTCCTCCCGGCCTGGATCCGTCCCCGATTTAGAAAAGATTCCCGGCGAAAACGGAAATAAAAAGAAAACGGTCGCGCCCGATCGATCGGGTGGATGGCGAAAACAATTAGCGGCCGAATTCCCGTAATTACTCGGCGGTAACAGCCAAACCGGCTTCCGTCGGTATTTATTGTCCCCTGCCAGAGGGGGAGAGGTAAAGCCTCGGCCCCTACTCGATACCCCCGCCGTAATAGAAACGGCCGATGGAGCGGGAAACGAATTTACCGGCGCTTAAATTTAAGAAGTCACGGGCCGACCCGGACCCACCGATCGGTTCTTCTTCGACGGGAAAAGAAACGTCAGTCGATGTTAATAACCATCAATAAACACCAAGCGCGTCTACCCAATTTATGCCAATTCTCGCGCGCTGTAGTAACTAGTCTGGGTCCCGCCGAAAGACCTTTACGGAACGTGGTGTAACTCCCTCCGTCGGACATCTCGGTATTCCCAAGTCAGTAGAAATCGTTTTATTTTCCCGGCAAATTTTAATTTAGAGAAGGGAAGCCCCAGATTCTGGCCGACCCCCGTTGGCTTCTGGTAATTAATAGAATAATAACTAAAACGTGCAAAATTCGGTATAAAACGGATAGAGTATTTTCAAAAAACCCATACTGAATCGAATCCTTTCTTCCAAAAACGGTGATAAATTTCCTCCCGGATGCCACTTCCCCAACGAATACTCGGAAAGTTCTTCGACAACTCTTCTTCCGGAATCTGGACGAAAGGGGAGGATCTTTCCCCGGAGTTTCCAAAGACTTTCCATAATTTATATTCGCAGTTTTTCGTGAGAGGTCCGTCTGTCTTTCTCTTTCCTGCCTTCCAAAGATTTATCGCCGACGACAATAAATATTTACAGTTTTTTCCCGGAATCCTGCCCCCGCCATTAAAATCTGTAGCCGGTCCCTCTATCCCTCTTTGCCCGTTACTTTTATTCATCCGTTGGTAACCCGAGTACCTTCGGTGTAATACGACCCCTCTCGTCGTCTCCGCTCGACCTGGTAAAGACCGAGGTGGCCCCACACGGAAGCGCCGTCCGTTCCAAGAAGAGAAAGTGACGCCATCCTCGGACGCTCCTCCCGGGACCGGCCGCGTCGTTCTGTCCACCGCTCCAACAGGACTCGTAAACGTCGTCGGCTATTCGCCTCCCGCCCGTCACCCACCACCCGTCCTCCTCCCTTTCCGGACCAATTCCTTCCGTCTCTTTGGCCGGAAGGGGATGGAATCTCTGGGTTTAAGGCTCCGCGCCGGTTTCGGGAGCGCCGCTTACCTGGCGGAGAGAGGAAAGTGGTAGGCGGTGGGAGGAGATTCCTCCCTCCGGCGCTCTCCACGCTCCGTCGATCGACCGGAAGTGGAAAAAGGGCGGCCGCGTTCCGCCGGCCGCGCGCCGGTTTCTCGGCCCGCGTGCAAAACGCCCATATATCGGGAGCGCCGTCCGTCGTCGTCACTCGTCGCCCGTTCGCCGACTCCGACATGTCCGACTCCAAAGGTTGCTGCGGTGAGTACAGTACCTTTCCTCCGTCTCCCACTCGCGCTCCTCCGCCAGCGGAAACCGCGGAGGGGAAAACGGATGAATGGTTTCTTTTCTAAATTGCGGATTTTGTCTTTGTGACAGACGACGCCAAGGACTGTTGCCGGGAAGAAGATGGCCGTCGGGAGGAAGGAAAGTGTTCCGGAGTGGAAGGATCCGACTGTTGCCACGCTGCCGATCCCTGTTGCGACCGGGAGAAGGAATGCTGCGGAGGAGACTCGTGCCGCTGCCCCGAAGGGCGTTGCCCTTGCAAGTAGAAGCGGCTTCTTCCCGCCGCACGTAATCCGGGTCTTCCTCTTCCTAGTTCCTAACATGTGATCCAATAAAGATTTTTCGCTCTCTACCTCGTCTTCTTATTTACTCACGGCGCCGATACCGCGATGGGGGAGGGAGGGAGGGAGGAGAACGTTGGCTGTCGTTCGTTTCGCAACGGCGCTTATCAGCGTTGCCCGGGCGCTTTGCTCGATAAGCCCCGATAACCGGAGGAGGGAGGGGTGGGAGGGGAGGGGAGGGAGAAGCGTCCTGATTGATTCAGGTAAGAAACGCGTTCGTGGCGGCCGCCCCACGTTCTCCGAAAACGGATTTCCGGTTCCAGTCCCGCGGGGTAGACGCCGGCCTCTTCTGGCGACGGAGGACGGGCCGTACCCCTTTCCGTTTTCGGTGGAAAGACTCGAAGGGAACAACGCGGATTCCGCCTCGGAGGACGAGGGAGGAGCCAAACAGCCTTCGAATTCCGGGAAAATAACTGAAATGAGTTTTTTTCAGAATGCGGCCTTCCTTCCGTCCGTCTGACTTCCGGATCTTTCTGTCGACGTGTCTGTGGGCGGTTCTGGTCTCGCGCGGCCGTTCGTGTCTGGAACGAAGAGATTCGGGCTATCTACGGATCGATTGCGAAGGGAATGAAAGTCTCCCCTCTTCCGTTTCCGGCGACCATCGACGTCTTGACCTGGCCAACGCAGAACTGGACCGAGCGCCCGACGACTTCTTCGGAAAAATCGACCCGGTTCGTCTCAGACTCTTCGCTTTCGAAGTGTACGACGACTTCCGCCCGCGAACCAAAGGTGCTTTGCGAAGTCTGGAAGTGTACGACACGCGCTCCGTCTTCTCGTGGACGTTTTCCCCACGACACCTAGCCAACCTGACGCATCTGGTGCTGGACAACGCGGGAGTGTATTTTGCGGGCGAAGAGCTGAACCAGCTGACTTCCCTCCGCTTCCTGGAGGTGCGCGACTCGTCCCTGGCCTGGACGTCCCCCGACGGTTTCGCTAATCTGAAGGAGCTTCGTCTTCTGTGTCTGAGCGGCAATCTTCTGAAGACGTTCCGCCGAAACTACCTGCCCAACCCCGCTCCTCACCTGTGGCACCTGGACCTCAGGTAAGCTTAGATTGCCGGAAGTCGGTTCCGACGTCGGACGGGTTTTCGGTTTCGTAGAGAAACCGGAAGCGCGCGGTGGTTAGGCGAATCCGACCGTAAAAGTTAAAGAACACGTAGACGGTCTTCTTCCGGAAGATCACAGGATCGAGACAAAATGAGGATTCTTTTGTAGCCAGTTTAAACGTCAGATTCTGCCGTCCTAACGTTTATCGACCGAAATTGAATTTATTACCGGGTAGTCGGTAGGTCGCTATGGCGTTTCCTTCTTCCAAGTGCCTCCCTCGCAGTTAAAATAGTTTCTCCCATTTGTCCTTTCAGACGATTATAAGTCGCATGGAAGAGCTCTCGTCTTCGGTACCTTTTTCGACGGAAGGAGCAATTTACAGAAGGTAGAGTAAATATTTCGGAAATAAACGGGAGGAACGAGTCTCGGCTCAGACATTTCGTTGTTTCTAACCGGTATTAAGAAGAAACGGACGAAGAATCGTCGGGAATGAAGTCCGTGCCGGTCCACCGTGATCTGTAGATAACCGTATGGTCGTGACACTTCTTTTGTTCGTCTAATTAAAATCGGTAAGACGTTATTTTTTGCCGCTATTAGCGCTCCCATCGTATGTCGCCCAATTTTGTATTATATACGTGGGAAAAAAAGATTTTATCTGTTATCTAGCTTGGTTTTCTGCCTTTTTTTCACAGTAATTTAACTAAGGCGAATATAGATTACTACGGGTAAAAAGTACAATATTTCTATCTAAAACTACAAATAATTATATTCATGTTTTATTTTAGTTGAAATTGAGAAGAATGTCCACATCTTTGCATCTGTTGTAAGTCACGCTACGCTGTATAAAAAGGCATTTTAAAAAAACCCCGGAAAAAGGCATTTTTTAAGCCAAAGATCGGTCGAGTAAATCTGTCTAACCATCAAATCTGAATCGTTACAGCACAAGCCAGTTAAAAATACTACATATTGATACAAAAGAAACTTTTCCGTGACATTTATAAAACAGAATTTATAAGTTGAAGCCGATTAATTTTTATTTTTTAGTATCTGAATCATCACATGGAAGCACATGTGAAATGCAATTAGATCCTTGTGTGGACAGATGCCAGAGCAGTTCATGGGCAGGAAATTTCTCCAGTTGCAATCTCTAACGAGTATGTTTATCCAGAAGTATATTACTTGAGGCGTAAACACGGGAAAAGAACGAAATCTAAATTTGCCAATGAGGAGAAGGGAGAGTTAAGATGAACTCCCTCTTCTCGTTACGATGAACGAGGGGTGCGAACTTAATGTGGGTGTGTTTGTCGACACCGAGACAGTCACTTTTACGTAACAAGCCGTTTATTTGGAAAACGATACTTAATTCCGGTGGAAAATTTCTTCTCTTTCTCTTACTCTAATCTATATGGAAAAATCTATACTGTTGTAAGCCTGAAGAAAGGTAGCCTAATGTGAGGTTGCCGAATTGTGAACCCAAGTCGGGACGGAAGAAAATGGAGATTAGTATTTGAGCGTGACGGATACTGAGACAGACTCGATAGTTACTTAAGTACAATTTTATAAGGAAGTTTGTTTATTAGGAGGATCGATGCTATTCAATTTTTGTGATTAAAGGTCGAAGGGGTGGGGGTGGTGCGTGTCTCCAGTAGGGTGGAACTTAATGGTGATGTTACTGGTTATTAACATTTACGAATTTTCTTTTTATATAGCCTATATATATAGTCTATAGGCCTATATATAAAACTCGTCCCTACTCTCAAAATTAAGCTTTTTGTCGTTTTATAATAATTAAAGATATAAATTTTTAAAACATAAATATGATAACAGATGGCGTCACCATAATTTTAAATGCTACCGGGAAAGTTAAGCGACTGTTTGCTGGATTATTTTGTTCTGACATTTATTCTACAAAATAACATATTAGAAAATAATGGAAAAAATAATTAATAAAGTTTTGTAGTTAATAATCCTTTTTGCTGTTCTGAAAAAACAAATACAATCCTTTATTAAGAAAGCACGATAGGAGAAAAACTGGTTAAATACGATCAAATGTTGGCAGAAAATGGCAAATTACCGATTTTACAATTTAGGACGCGTTTGGAAATTGTAATTGGTGTAACCGGTAACACCGTAACACCGGTTACAATTTGTAAACGTGCCCATTGTGTCGCGAACACAGTTATCTATAGAACACGTACGAACGAATCTCGTCCCCTTTATCGAACGGCCATTTTAACCGGTCTCGGTAGTTCAAAGCGCCAATTGGTTCTTTCGTTAACTGGGCGCTCCGAGCCGACGGGTAGTTAGCGTTCCGGAATTCCAGGTAAAATGCTCCAGGGAAGTCGAACTTTTTTGGAAATAGAGCAAACTCCTTTTTACTCTTTCGACTCGACTCCCTTTTATTTGTGCGAAAGGCAAACCTTTATGTATTTTGGAAGGCGTCGGGAGATAACAATTTAATACGTAAACGATAAAAGATAAGGATTTTTAAAGGAGTGGCGCGGTGTCTCTCTGGTTACCGGAAAATTTGTCTCGCTCTCTTTAGATTAAATAGTCGATAGACTGAGGCGTCTCCTCCCGCCACATACTTATCGCTTTCCATCGTTTCCACCGTAACGTAAGCACGGATTATGGTAATTGCCTCGGAAGCGTGGTATTTTTAGCCGGTCGCGGCATAAATATCGCGTTCCGAAGATTCCGACCGAAGTGGAATGGGCCGGGAGAGCCGACGGGACTTTCCGCACTCACCTTTACTCTTTGCAGCTTCAACAGAATCGTGGAACTGCCCGCCGACTTCTCCGTCGGCCTGCCCCGCCTGAGGGAGCTGAAGCTGGACCACAATCGACTCCGAAGACTTCCAGACGAGACCGCGCCCCTTTGCCACCTGCGAGAACTCTGGATTCACGGTGAGTCCCCGTTTTTTCTCTCGCTCCCGCACCGGCGCCACTCTCTGAGATGGCAACGGAGTGAGAGGACGGAAGAGGAAGTAGAAACATTCCTCTGGGTTTTCCGTCGACGTAACTCGGAATTAATGGGAAAATCCGCTCGGTCCCATTAATTTCCTTTTCCTTCGCTGGTCTTTTTATTTTAAACGCCTCCTCGTATCTGATTTTTTCTTCCTTTGATTTGCAGGTAACCCGCTGTGCGAAGAGAAAGAAGTAAAAGATCAGTCGCAGTGCTACCCCCCCGACTCGCTTTGTTCCTTCTGTCAAAAATAAACGTGGCCGTATTTTCATCACTCCGAAGAAAGTGTCCGCCGTCGACTTTTTTGGCAGCGGAAATTTAGTAGTTGTGGTTTGAACAAGTTTTAGTCCATTTTAAAATAAAAATCTTTTGACTTCTTAATTTTGTGTTTCGTTTCCAAAGTTTTCGGAAAAAGAAACGGAGAGTAAATTACGATATGGGTCGAAATGACCATGCCATCTTTCTTGCCACTTCCGGGCGCCAAAGACAGGGCGGCCTCCTTCCTCTGATTGGTTAATTACCAATAAACGCGTGGTACTCCCGGACCCGTTTTGGGGTCAGGGCGTACCCCCACCCCCACGCATTCCGTTTCCGAATAAAAACAAAAGTTTAATTTGTCGGTCTTTCGCGCAATTTGACTATTGTCAACCCGTTATTTTTATTAACGTAAACTTCCGTCCCGTCGTTCGAGGGACGTTTTCTTTCGATTCGGATAAATTCTTCCGTATCCGAGGGCCGATCCGGAGTGGGAGACCCCACGTTCCGGCAGCCGACGGAGCCGTGGAGAATGGGGATAACAATTTTATTAATTTTAATAATTACACCCCTTTAATGAATTATTTACGCGCGGTTTATTGGAAAAATGGAAAAACGCCGTTGGACGACGTTTTTTCCAAGTACTTGGAATTTTTTGTCTACGTTGCTACGGGTGACGTCACCCGGCATTGGGTGGTTGGGATTCGATCTTTCTCTCGTTCCTCGATGGCTTTACGTTACTCCGGTGTGACGTGTTAATAGCCGGTGCCATTCTAACCTATTTACGAGTACTTACAGTATACGCTAACATCTTAATAATAAATCTAACCGAAATCTATTTAGTAAATCGAAGTAATTCGACGATAATTTGTATAAAAATTTTAAATGTAATTTGCTAGCCACGTTTCCGGTCGACGTCTTTCCCAGTTTATTCAATTGTAATCGAGTAGACAAAAAACAAAGAATCGACAGTGACGACGGTCAAAGACCGACTATATCTATGGGATTTACAGTTGCCATTTTCGCGGTGATTTCTCCGCCCCCAAACGCCTAATGTAATTCTGAATATCTCGTCGGAAAGATAACCGTATCCTTCGGTAGCTCGCAAAATTTCGGCCCTTTCTATAAAGTGGTTGCCGAAATATAAGCCAGGGAAAAGTGCAAAAATTGCCAAAAAAAAAAAAGCCGTATTTTCTTCTTTCTTTCGTCCGGCACTGAGGACGAAATAAAGAATCACCGGGTGTAGAAATCTAAAATTCTAAACTCGAGCTCCGTCTTTATCGGGAAAGGGCCATCCGAACTTCCGGGTTCGTAGATCAAAGTTGACAGAGGTGGGTAATAGACCGTTTTACTTTCTTGGCTTATTTTTGTACTTACGAGAATAAAGTTGCACGGAGACGAACGATATTTATTAAAATAGTTATCCGGAACGACAAAAGGCCGAGTTTACGCCAACCAAAACTAAAAATATTGGGTTAGGCCGGGAGAAGATAGGATAGGGATGCGCTTAAGGATTTATTAAAGTAGTCGACGGAAACGAGGTGGGCAAAAAAACTGGTCATTAAAATCCTGGATATAAATAAGAAGGATAGCTTTCCGCTTCCTTTCGTCTAAGCCCGGCGCGCGAGACAGAAACCTTTACCACACCGGAAAGATGGAGGGGTGGGTCCCATCCGCGGGTATTAATCGAGTCGGACGGAACCGCGCCGGTCCTGGCTTCTTCCATCCGCGAATTTCGACAGACCAGTAGGGAGGCCAGAGAATTTGCGGCGCGCGCCGCGCCGGTCGCACCGTCGGCCGGGAAGGTGCCAAGAGTTTCTCTCCTCCCCCCCGGCGAAAAGAGCGACGACGCGTTGATCCGGGTCCCGGGTGGGCGCCGGGCGGGGAGCCAGAGCCGACGACGTGGCATGGACGAAGAGGAAGCCGGAACGCCGTCCCTGGACGGAGGCGGAAAAGAGAGCCGGGAGAGGGAGGAAGAGGCGCGGATGGTGGTGATGGGCAAAGATGGAACCGGCAAGTCGGGTAAGACCCCTCTCCGAAAGGGAGCAATTCCCTTAGGAGACCGAACGAAAGGATCTCTGACTCTTCTTTTCTCGGCAGCCCTCATCGTCCGTCTGCTGACCAGAAGATTCATTCACGAATACGACCCCACTTCCGGTAAGTTGGTCTCCCGTTTCGAATTTCCGCTGGGGACGACCGGCGCGCGTTTCCTATTACGGAACGGCCTTCTATCGCCGGAGGGGGTGGCGGTAAGTTTGGGAACGGCGAACGTCCGAACTATTATTAAGTCGGAGAAGTGGGCGGGATGGGTCGGGCGTTAAATTTAGTTCAGAAGAGGCTAAATCGGTACGGGATCGGCGGCGCAGACGTCATCCGGGCGTAAACACGGGATTACCGGTTACGGGAGAAAAACTGTCGGACGCCGTCGATGCACTCGTTAATTCCGGAGGAACGAGCGAGAAAAGGCCAATACTTATTGTTACTTTCACTCGCCGGTCTTGTAATTAAACATAGATTTTGGGAACTCGACCAAGCCGTCCCAGGTTCGTTCCCGGTAAGTAATTAAAAAACAAACCGGCAAAGGATAACGGCCCTAGGTTCCGATTTTGGCACAGTTTTATATTAACAATAAACTACGGTTAATTGTTAATATCTTACTCTCGTCGACGAAGCCAAGCGGGAAAAGGCGCGGAGGGGCGTATGATGAGTCGGACGTACCGTACCCGAAATGGGCGAAAAGAAAATACACCGGTTGGAAGTAAACGGACAGAGATATATGGGAGAGAGCGAGGTTGCGTCGGTAATTAAGAAGCTAAGGATCGGTTCTCCGCTTCCTCCTTCCTCGTCCGGTCGTCGTCGGAGGGGAAGAACCGCAGAATCCAACGGAAAGATTTCTTACCGTAATAAATAATAAAAGAAATCGACGTATTCCAAAGAAAAGAAAATTTCCCATCGCGCGCTTTTTCTGTCTACAGTTTCGGTAAAAAAAAAATCAAAAATTAATTTCGTCGATCGACCGCTTGTAATTGGTCAAAACCGGAAGTTCTCTATTCGCCACATCTTTATATTTTGCTCCTTCTGTTCCACCTTCGACGAAGCCGGGTTAAGGACCGGAGTGGAGCCGTTCCTTAAGAGGGCGCTCAGGAAACCGCTTAACCTTTTCTAAATCTACCTATTCTAAGTCTACCTTTTCTAGGAGAAGAAATATGGAAAATGGCGCAGGCGCTTTCCTCCGGGCACAACTTCTGGCCGACCCGGAAATCGGTAATTAACAAGGAGTCCGAACGGCCGTTTTCTCCTCTTCCTTCCCCGGTCGGTGGCCGCTCGGTCTTCTCGCCACTTTATTTTTCGGAAACGGCCACGGAGAAGCGACGTTACGGTAGGCGGCGTGGCGCCATCTGGAGATAAAGAAATTAAATACGGTAGCCGGAGGGTGGGTAGGCCTCCTCCACCATCGCCGGGACTTTTCCCCTTTACCAATACGGAAAAGGACCGGGCCCGGGAGTAGGCGGGGACGGGATTTTCGGTCCGCCTTCTACGGCCGACGGAGACGGGACCGAAACGACCCAGGCCGCGGGTGAAAAGTCGGGTCGAACGTCCAATTAGCATCGAGAGAAACGACCTCCACCCAGAAACCGGCGTGGGTTAATTTGTGGAAGAAAAGTCTTTTCCGGGCAAAGTTACCACCAGATGGTTTATGGCAAATTACCGATACGAGAATCGTTTCTGCCTGGAATTACAGTGGACCTCAATCCGTTCCTGATGTTTGGATTTATACCGAATAGGACGTATACCAAACCAATCTTTCCCATAAGAAGTAATGTAAAAATGATTAATCCGTTCTCATGTAAAAGAAAATGGCTGGCTTTAAACACCTCGCTTTCCTGGCTAGTTCCTGCTTGAGTTTTCATGAGATCAACATTTATCTTTTTAGCTTTCTCGCAAATAATTGCTTCTGATACGCTGTCTCCAGCACTGTTCTTCAGTTATCCAAAGCAAAAGCAATTTCTCAACACGATCTAATGTCTTCGATCTCTGTTTAGAAATTGATTTAACTCCTTTCCCAACGTTATCAGATTTAATAATGTCTATTTTTCACGATTATCGTCGTTCTCGGAATACGGTATGCAACAGTTAAATATCGAACACGCGTGCCACCTTCGTACTTTTCAACAATCTCTTTTATCAGTTCCATTGTGATTCTAATCATTTTTTTTTTTAGTTTTCTGTTGCTTCTCATTTGCCTTTTCGCAATTCATGATTAATAAAAATAATAAAACGTTACTTACAAATTAAAATCAGAAGAAATTTAACAAAGTTATAAGATGTGGTACCGCGAACATCTAGTCTGGTTTAGTACACCGATAGTGCTACTTGTTCATAGATGGCGCGTATAATTGAATTAAGTCGTATACCGAACAAAAGTCGTATACCGAGCAAAATTTGTTTCGTCCAAACAGGACGTATTCTAAAGCAGACGTATACCGAGGTACCACTGTATAAGTATCCAACAGTAGGTGCTTTTTAAATGTCAATAGAAAGGTTGCGGCCGACGTTTTCANTTACCCCATCGGCCCTAATTACGCCCAAATCCCGCAGTAGGTCCCGTCTCTGGTAGCGAGAAAGGGACCTACCCCGTCTTTCCACGTCCGTAGTTTCGTTACGTTTCCGGGTGGACGGCGAGAAACTGATTTTGCTTAAAATAATTATATACAGAAATTATTTAATTATTCAATTTTTTGCAAGTGATGTGAAGTGCCTATAGAATTTACATATATTTCTATTCATAATAACTTATCATAGTTCTTTAGGAGTAGTTTGTTCTTTCACAGCATCTTCTACCATCAACAGTGTAATACGTTTGTAAATGTTCTAAAAAAATTCCCGAGCTGCTTTCGGATTTACATAAGCCACTACTTCCCTCAACTAAAGTATAAGGTAGTCCTATCGTACGGTAGGAGACACAGCGCTAATTTAAAATAACTATTTAGTGTTATTAAACATCCTATAAATACTTTAAAATAGTTTAATTTGTTTATTTACCTTCGCTGGTAACATTCGTCGTTGTTAAACGTTTCCGCCATTTTTCAACAATATCCCCTAAGTCAGTGCGCGACGTGAACGTGTGGCGCAACGTGTTTTACTTCAAGTTCAAACGTCAAACGTGTACTTCTGCTTGCCGTATAAGTTTAACGTTTGAACTTCGGCCGCAACCTCTATATTTTATACTTTTTATATACGAGAGAAAAGAGTTCCGCCTAGTGCCACCCATCTAAATATTTTGCATAATTTGAAGTCTGTTCGTTTTCCAGGTACGATACGTTTCCACCTAACGATAGATCTTCGTTCGTCGGCCCGGTCCCTTTTCCCGCCGTATCCTCCTGTCGGAGAGAGAGAGGAGTCGTCATTCCCTCCTTTCCTCTCTCTCTCTCCGACTCCACCGGAAGCGTCGTCTTGTTACATTGGTCGTAGACCCTGGATCCAGTTCGTTTCGTTCCTCCTATAAAACTTTCATCCCGGGCTTTTTTTTTCAACCGCTTTCACCGTCAGATTCTTCCCGTCCTTCCCCCACCGCCACGGCTGGACGCCAACGACGAATACCGTAAAGTACGTATTTTGCCCAATCCGTAAATACGGTTTCCCTCGGCGGGCCACACCTTTTTCGACCTGCCGCGTATCTACTACCTCGACCATCTTTTCTCCGTCTCCTCCGAGAATTACGTTTACTCCATTGGGCCACGGCGCCGCCCGTTAAAAGTTTTACGCACCCGACCATCTACGTCGCTCGTCCCCAGTGTTAAGTTATAAAATGTGCCATGTTCGAAGAGTTTTTGCAACTAACAATTACGAGGAAAGGAAGGAAACTCGGACAATTTTTCGTTACCGAAACGTCCTGAAAACTAGATATTGGGAGAGGGTCATTTTGTATAGAAGTTAGCCCACGCCTAAATTTAATTAATCCCATTTTAATAATTCCTCTAAAGTCGGAAAGAAAACTTCACGTCGCGCCACTTAGTCGACCAAAGGTTACGCTCGAACCGTCGATTGTTGGGGTCAAATAATTATTTCGAACTTGGCAATAAATAAAATACTCTAGTCCGGATTATTCTAAAAGTTTTCGTAAACCATAACGTTAAGCGGGATTTTTCCAAATCTGCCAAAAGCCCGTACCGCTTTTCTTGTGTCGAATAAAATACGAAAGTAAACTCGATAAGAAAATTTCGAACCCGAAATGTTTTATTTGTTATCGGGAAAAACGAATACATTTGTTTCTTGCAAACCGACACGCCTCGAATCTTGCGCGTACACACAGCTGACATTTTTTTCGAAAGATGTTTAATATTAAAATAAAGGCCCATTGCATGTCTATCGAGTGCAAATACGGTTAAACTTGGATTTAGCACCAACATTTGTTCGTCTTCGACGTTGGCGTAAAATCGAACGTCGGGCCCAACGACGTAAGTATTGTAGAAAATAATAATTATAACCTATATAACAATACCCTAGGAACACGCTTTTGGAATTCAAAGGTGGAAACTTACGCGATTTACATTAAAGACGTGGCCTGCCACGCGAAATTTAACGAAACTACTTACCCAGTTACCCAATTATCAAGGGCGGCAGAAAAATATTAAGCCGGGCGGGCCGAAGGTGGAAAAAGGAAGAGAAATGCGGACGGGTGAGCGAGTAATCGAGTGTTTTTCTTTTCAGAGGACGTCTACGCCTTCGAGACGCTGATCGACGGGAAGAGGGCGCTGATGAAGATCATGGACACGGCCGGGCTGGTGAGTCTTTCTCCTACTCTTTCCTCCCCCGTCGGCGGACGGCTTTCGACTGTTCGCTCCCCTTCCGAAACAGAAGACCTCCGCCTTTCGGTCTTTCCGGTTACCTTCGTCCTCCGGAACCCACCCAAATTCGTTCGGAAGTCCGTTGACCGACGTCGGAAACGCGTAAACGGGTTTACGCTTACGACCTTTTGGCCCGCCGCCCGAAGAAACAGACGGGAATTATTCCGTCCACCCTGGAAAAAATTCTTTCCGTCCTATAAACGGCCGATCGCGGCTTGGTTCGTTACCCCATCGGCCCTAATTACGCCCAAATCCCGCAGTAGGTCCCGTCTCTGGTAGCGAGAAAGGGACCTACCCCGTCTTTCCACGTCCGTAGTTTCGTTACGTTTCCGGGTGGACGGCGAGAAACTGATTTTGCTTAAAATAATTATTACCAAAGTTGGAAAGTTTTCTTTCCTTATTCGAATTAACTCCTTTAAAAGAACGTCTCTGATACGGTCTTTAAACGCCGTTTCATACTAATGCCGCCCGGTCAGCGGTGGAAATTCCCGACGGAAGTCGAGCAAACGTCAAACGACGCTCTTACTTCCGTTTCCGGTTTCGGAGGTTCCGGAACCTCTAAGGAGGTTCGTCTCCGATTTCTTTCTTCGTTCCGATTAATTTTGCCGTCGACGTTATTTCTTATCGACCGGAACCGCCGTTCTTCCTGTTCCTCTTAACGGAAACTGGCGTCGGGATTCCGTTAAAATCGAATTAAAGAGCAGAAGGAAGAAAATTCCTCATCCTAATGACGACGTTGGAAAAGATCGTCTCTTACGCGTTTATCCGGATCTTTCTTCGAATTATTCTTGTGAACATCCTCAGATATTACTAAGTTGTATTCGACTTCTCCAATACTCCAGCCCGTAGCAATGCCAGGTTTGGTAGAAACGATTGGAATCAAAAGCCACGTGAACCATTCCGCGCCCTCTACCGGAATATTCCGAATGGCACCCGAAATAGCCCTTCGTCGCGTCACCCGATTACTCCACCCACTCCTTCCGGAAACAGTCGAATTCGACCCGGGCGCCGATTTCCGTCCGTAACGGACGTTATTCTGCCCTACGAATAGCACCCGGATTCGCGTGCGGGGCTCCTAACTACATCCGACAAGGATGCACCGCGGCCGGATACGAACTCGTCGCCTGGAGTAAAATCTAGGATTACGGGTGCGGAATTCGCTCCTTCGGCACGGAAATCCTTAGTCCCAATCAAATTTGCCTTCTTCCCGGGACGGGTGGATAAAATGTTAGAGGGTGGCCGGGAGGCGCCGAGACGGTGGGGTTTACCGGACGAGGGAGTCCGGGATCGCCGGCCCGTAGCTCGATCCGCTTCCCCTGCCGGTCACGTGACTGGTTCTATTATCCTTCCCCGGCGGAATCGGAACCTCATTGTGTCGATCGCGACCGCTCCGCGCGCCCTCCGATCGATGTCTTTAATACTTAACGAAGCCGTCCGAAGTTTAAAGAAATTTCTTTCCCCCCCGCACCCCTCTCCGGGGGCGGCTCCGGGGGTTTTCTTTGCAGGTGGAGAGAACGGCGCGTCGAAGGGAAAGACAGATCGAGTGGGGCGACGGATTTCTGCTGGTCCTGTCTTCCACTAGTCGAGAGTCCCTGAGAGACGCCGTCCGCATCAAGGAGATGATCGACCGACTTCCGGAAAATCGGAAGAAGCCCCTGGCGCTGGTGGCCAACAAGAGGGACCTGGTGCACGCCCGTGAGGTGACTTCTGCCGAAGTGCGCGAACTGGCTGGTGGATGGCGCTGTCGAGTCTTCGAAACTTCGGCCACCGACGACTACGGATCCGTCTCCGAACCATTCTTCGCCCTGTACCGCGATATCCTGAGGGACAGGGAGCGCCGGGGGCTCTTCCCTCGCTGCTGCCCGTCCGAGGGCGAAATAGCGCTATCCGACGTGGACAAGAGATACAGGAACAGGCTGTCCACTAGATGACCCTTTCTTTTCTTCGTTCGGCCCCAATTGCCTCCCGGGTTGAATCTCTCGCCCTCCTCCTCCTTACCCCGTTAGGCTTTATTTACGCGCCCAGACGGAATCGGAGCGTCGGGAAGAGAAACGTAGAGGCTGCGGCCTGAAGAAAATGTACTCGTTCGTCCGCAGATGCAATAAAACGTTGCGTTGAAAGCGGGAATTTTTGTCAATTCACAAACCAAAGAAAACTAATTTGTAACTTTCGGGAGGCGACCATACATTCGTCGTAAGAAGAACGGCCACTCAACCCCTCCGTCCAGTTATCCGGTGGCTTCTTTTCGGAATTTTTAACGATGGAGGCCGATTTCCGCGACTTTTATAACTAAGTGTCCGGCGGGGTTTATCCAATCGTCACGCTCCCCGGAATTAGGCGCAAAGAAAGAGCGACCGAGGACCTTCTTCCGTCCACGTCGGTTTATCGAAAACACCAACCGCGTGGCTCGATCGGCGGGCGCGCCACTCCGCGCTCCCGTCTCCCGGAGACGTCGGGCCGGAAATTATCGGGCCGGACCCGAATATGAGAAGAGAGGAAAGACGGGATGTCCGTCGAGGAGAGGAAGGAGGCGTCCGAGAGGCCCGGGAGCTAAACGAAGAGGGGCGGGCCGCTAATCGACTCTCCCGGACTCGGATAACAAAAGACGGAGGGACACGGGCGGCGGGAGGGAAAACCGTCGGCGCGCGACATTAACGCGCGCGTAGGGGTAGGCGGAGCCTCATTAAGGACGCCGTCGGGTCGTCAGCTGTGTCCACATTACGCGGTAGAGGTAGCTTCCGAGTTTGTTTAGGAACGGGTGTCGATCGCCTCCGTCATTCGTCCCGGAAAATTCGAGCTTCTCAGGTAGGTCCGATCCCTCTTTATTGTTTTCTCCGGCTTCTCTTCCATATTTTCGTTTCCCGGCTCGTTCCCGGTCCGAGGACCCGTTTTCGCACCTCGAAGAGGTACCGGTTCGATCTCCGGCTGGGGTGGCGCGAATTTTTACGGGAAATAAATAGACAAAGCGCGCAGTGGTCGAGTAAAGAAGGGAAGGGGAAGGGAAACTATTTTACCCGTAAAAATTTGTACTCGGTTTCGAATCCGAGACCAAGCGTAATTCAGCTTCTGCGTTTTACCTTGGTTTTCTGCTTTTCTATTGTTAGGAGATGACAACGTGGGATTGGAATTTACACGAAAACTTAGTCTGGAGTTCGTATCCTGGAAAAGTTTACAGATTTTACTTAGCAGCGCCGCTTTTCGACTTCTTTCGCTCTTCTTGGGAAAGAAGTTTTTCGATTTTAGACATTTCCAAATTGGATTTTACGCGTAGAAGAGAATCTCACCGTTCTGGTCCGGGGTTGCCGCCGATCACGAGTGGGAAACTAAACGATGGCGGGTCAGAAAGTTGACTATTCCGCCCGGCCCTTTAATTCCACCGCATCCGCGATTCCCGCTCCGGAGGAAGGTCGATGAATCTACCAGAAGCCTCACCCTTTCGGAGGTCGTCGTCGATCTTGCCGAAAGGAGATGTTTCCCTCAGGTAGGTTCTTCGTTTCACCCGGCAGCGGACGGAGGACCGAAGCGAGTCTGCATCCTAAAAAGCGGCCACAATTACCGACTGATGCAACTTTAGGCCGACGCGTCGTTTCTCTTTCCGCCAGGTGCCTTTTACCCGCTTCTCGGCTATCTTTAGCTTGGTCGACGACGGCTGGCAAGGAAAGGGAGCGAAATATACAGAAAGAGACCCGAAGGGCTACCCGCCTCCTTCCATCCGCCCGCGGTGCGGGAGAATGTCGGAAGAGAGGGGGAAATTTCCGCAGTGGGAATCTTCTTCTTTCGTTGTCCAGACGAACAAGTGATGGCCGACCGGGCGGAAGAGACCCCACTCCTTGCTTTCCCTAAATCGTTGGGTTTAAAAGAAAGATTGTGGCAAATCCGTCCGTCTCTTTCCCCGTCCGGCCATCCTAGTCCGACGGGAGGCGCCTAGTTTACGACCGGAAGGAGGAGAGTCGAACGGCCATCGAATACTTAACGGCGGGAACGGACGGGTCGTCGTCTTCCGAAACGACATTTCCGCCAAAATACGGGTCCGAATTGGCTTTTCGCGGGAGGAGGGAAAACCCATTCACGTCTTATCTTTTCCGCCGTTCCCCTTTTTGCTACTGTGAATCCGGGCGGGCCACCGCGCTTCTCTGTAGGTACTTAAACGGCCGCGGCTACTTCCCGGGTCCGAAATTTTCGTTCCTGTCGACCGGAAGAGGTAAAAGGCCTAACGAAAGCCTTTTACCTCTTCCGATTGACGGGTTTTACTTAAGTCCCACCTCCTGAAGGCCCGGGGCGCTTCCCTTTCGAACGTTAGGTCCGGTTATGGCGCTATATAATACCGACGTAACCGTCCCCCATTTTAAATCTCCACTTTCGATTGACCGATCGTAGATAACTTTACTGGCCTAAAATATTTCGTCGATAATTAAAAGGAACCTCGGCCCGTAACGCGACCCACTAGACCAAGATCCCACGGCACCCGATTCCTCCCGAATCAAAATAAGGTCGACGCGTTAATTAGGCCTATTAAGGTAAAATTGTTTTGGTCGAATTGAGGCGGCCCCTCCTCCCAAAAAGGTTTGGTAAAGTATTGTATTTCGTGTAAAACTGCGTACGACGTTTCGTCCTCCCGTTCCGCTCTCTACGTAAACGCCGTCTGCGACAGCCCAAACGACGTAATTTACGCAGTCAGGAAATTACCCGGGCGTGAGGTACAAGCTTTTCCGTATTTACCGGGAGAAGAGTAAAAAGACGGGATTTTTTCCAGAACATTCAACGATAGACCAAATGCCGGGAAAGGGAGAGAGAGTACAAATTTAAACGCGCGATTTAAGGACGAAACTGTACACAAAATTACCAGTTGGTAGCCGCGTTCCGGGAAAAGGCGTAAGTTCGATGCATTTTTATTTAGTAGAAAGCGCAAACGACCAAAAGAATAAGACAGTAAATTCGAACCGTACGGAAGAAATAGTATTATACAAAGGATAAAAAGGGAACGACAGCCGAGCTACGAAAGAGTTACTTGGTAAAAATCGTAAACGGTCTGTTTTTCAGTGGCCACGCGAGTATCGGCGTGAGGATAGTGTGCCTTTAGGCCGTCGTCCGATTTTCTACAGCTTACACCCCCATCAAAGGAGCCACGGCTAAGCCAGAACTCCTTTTTGCAGCGAGTATCGTGTAACGGACGAAATAATAAGTAGCCGACGATCCTATTAGGCGCCAATTGGCTAACTTTTTCGTCTTTTTTCTCCCCAAATCTGGAAAATATTTGCTCTTTGCTTTCCAGCCCGACGGCTACAGATGCAACCCTCGTTAGGTTAAACCCGCCGACGTGGATTTAACGTAACCCGTATACTGGACCATCCGTATGGCGGAGTTATTTCTAGTGCCCGTCGATGCAAATTCCAATTTAAACCCGAAGGTAAAAACATACGAAAGGACGACGTGGCCTTAAGCGTCACCAACGTCAACACCGCCGGGGCCCTGGGGATAAAACAGTCGGCGCCTGTCTCGGCGGAATTTTTCGGGTTTCTCGGGGCGTCTTACACCTAAGTAGAACTAGGATCCCTTAAAAAGTCCAGTCCCATAAAAAGACTGGCGTGATAAGGAACCAGAAGGAGGCCGTTCAGCGACCACCCATCCACCCCTCGAATTTATTAAGACGACGTTTGTTAAACGGGTGGTTTATATCTATTTGCCGTAAAGTAGATCGTTGGATGGGTTGGTCCGGGCCGAAGCCATTAAGTAACGCGCAGATAAATTTATACGGAAATACATTTTCCATGGCGCTATAAAATACGGAGTCTTCCCAAGGTTACGGCTAACCGATAAGGCTTTACGGTAAGCCCAGGGAATGTCTACCTCCGGCGCGGACTAGGGGTCCTTCCGCCTACAAATGAAATGACTCTTATCCGACGTCTTTCTCCATCCGTGTAAAGTTACCATCGGAAGAAACAAAGAAAAGACAAAGACCAAAGCCCGGCCGGGAGAAAGGAAGAAATGATCGGATCCCCGTGTGCGGGGGTGGGCTCAAAGAAGGGTAAGGCGTCACCCTCCGGCCCGGAGACAATCTCTTCCGTCATTCTGGCGAAACTAGGACCGGTGGCAGCGAGAGACAAGGGCGGCGGTGACGTTCACTTCCCAAATATTCGGCCAGTTAAGGAAGCGAATTCTAATTATTAGGAAATGGCCGGTGGCCGTCCGGGACCGAAGCGGGAACGGAGGAATACGGGGAAGGGGTCGGATATCGATCGATGGGATTTAAGGCGGAGTGCGGACCGCTTAACGCCCCGGTGGCAATCGACTCCGGGTTAATGGCCTATTTCTGTTCTTTTAAAATGCGTATTGTTCTTTAACAATAGCGCCGTTCCCGCCGAACGTTCGCTCGTCCTCTTCCCGCTCGGCTCTCCCAACACGTTTCCACTCGACAATTCTTACTTGTTATTACCGGAGATGCCGCCTCACCTTCTCCGCTATCGTCGAAAAAAACACCGGTCTCCCGTTACCGCGGTTTGAAATCGGCCGCCGGTTTTGTCCCTCGACGAATATCGTTTTTGTTTCCGATCGGAAGGTCGATTTGACCAGGCGTCGGGAACAAATCGTGGAACGAAAAGACCAGAAAACACTCCGTCTTTAGCCGGGTGCGGCGGAATACCCGGTTCGATTTGTATCTAAATGCGTATTTTATAACGGTAAGTTCTTCGCCCGTCAAATTACGAAAGGAAGGCGCCCGGACCCGGGTCTACTTTCCTCCGCCGAGTTTTCGCCCTCCCGGAAAAGCGGAGGGGATCGTATTTCGGAAGGGATGGTCGATATTCGGCGGCGACGCCTTATTCTTTGTTCTTCTCTCCTCTTTCTACTTCTTTCCTTCCCTTTATCGTTCCGCCCTTTCCGTTAGTCCGATTTCGTACCGTTTTACGCTTCCGTATTTGGTTATTTCACCCGGCCGGAATTTCCCCACGTCGTTTGTCTCTAATAGTGTTTAATTTCTTGCGCTTTGCTAGGCGTCATTGCCGACGTTTCTGGATATTTATACCAATTTGCTGCATTTCCCGGGGACTTCCTTTCGGTCGAGGGAAGTGGCGGAGGTATATTTGTATCATCCGATAGGGATGCAACCACTAGGAAAGTACTAAGCCCACCCGAGCCTCGGGAGCCGGTAACTTTTCCGATAACCCCGGAGACAATTCGTTAACTAAGTAAAGCCGATGTCGGAAATCCCAACTAAGCGTCGAATTGACGCCTCGTCCCGCTTCCCGTCACGATCCGTAGCGCCATTGAGCTCATCCGCCCTCAAATTAAGCAACGCGTGGCATTTCCGTCTCTTAATTTACTAAGAACGAATAGGCCTAGCCGACACGGGGCGAAACGTTACGTCATTTCTCTAACTACGTTATAACATATAAACGGGCCAACAACGACAGGCTACGCTTCCTAAACGGAATCGAATCGTCTCGTCACACCGGGGTCTGGTGTAACCCGCCGGTAAGTGCCTCTGTTCCCCGGAAACGCTCACCGGTCACCCGTGGAAGGAACGAATATAGACGAAGCTGGTTTTAAATTTTAATTTTCGCTAGTGACGGAGTAGCAGTTACGCATGTTGTCTTGGAGTAGAAATTCTCATTTCTGTCCGTTAGAGCGGATTCGATCGATCCACCGGAACCGAAATATTAGATGAAAATTCCCATGGAATTTTAAAACGCATTACAGTATATATTGCATTTCCGGAATGAATTATCTCTAGGCAGCAAGGTTTGGTAGACCATACAAAATTCGAACCGAAGCCGAATCCAAGAGGATCTTTTAAGACGGTCACCGCGTTTCGATTAGTCTCCAAGCCGAAAATTTCATTTAGTTGGTTCCACAAAGATCTCGAAACGAAAACTGACATTAAATATCGAAAGAAGCGGCAATTCCGGACAGAACGGATAGGAAAAGATCAAGCGCCAAAGGTTATGGCAAACGTTGCCCGATAAGTTCTTCATTTTGAACTACGACCAGTCTCTCGCACCCCACGGTCGATGGCAAAGGTGGATTTTATATCGGGGACGTCTCCTCTACACTCGCCGATGTAAAGTTTCCCGAGAAAAAGAAATTTCGGGTCAAAGCTTCGGTTCGGATGGCAACGGGACCGAAAGCGTCCAGTCGAGTCCTAATCAGAGTTTTGTTCTCCACACTCGGCGATATTTAAACCAATGCGTGCCACATCGTCCTCTGTACCCTACGTTCGAAAGAACTATTTTCGACCGAAATACGTCTTCCCAGAGACTTCCCATTACATCAAAACCGCGAAAAGAAAATACCGACTTGGTGGAAAAGGAGGACGATCCCGAAAACGTGCCAGAGATCGAGGACTTTTGAACAATTCCGGAGCCTCTCGTTTTCGAAAAGGTACGAAAGAAAAAAAAAATACAAATCGTCCGATCGATGGCGTAATTCCTGTCCTAAAAAATGCGAACCGAGTTCTTGTACCGAAACTTATATTGCTCATCCGAAGTCCAACCGACCGCGTTAGACCACGGGAACTGCGGTACACCTTTCGAATGACTATTTAATTCTTACACTTTTCTCCGAGTAAAATAAGTTGATTCTAATCGAGTTTACCGGTAATTTAATTCGTAACGGAGTGGCAATTGCCACTTACTAACCAGCAATTATTTATTGTGACATGGTCACGATGCCGGGCTGCAATTTTTAATCATGTTTTAATTTATTTAATTTGAAATATATTCTCTCCGGCTCAAATAAAAAGTGATTTGCCCCCGTAGATCATACTTTTCCTTTAACAATACAGTTGTGCCGGTCTTTTATTAGCTGCTTTCGGGGGAGGAAGTTTTCAATTGATATAACGTGAATTCTGGTGCCTACCGGTTGTACTGTAGTGCATATATAGTTAATAGGGGCCTCCTGCTCCTATTCTTTTCACCTCTCGTTTCTTCTTTTATCTATCTAACTTGGTTCTCTAGCTTAAGGAGGGATAGACGGACGGACGACAGTGGGAATTTATAGGTTTACAGTTTTTAAATGAAACCGTTCCGGCATCTTTTATATTTAACAAACGTGATTTTTGTGCTAGTTTTAATTATTGTAGCGTCACTCAAATCGACTGCACCACGTCTCTTGGCCCGGTGGGTATAATGTTAAATTCGTTACAGGTTAACATTTAGAAAATTGATATTTCATATACTTTTTGTTGGTCTTTATTACGATTCTTGTATTTTGTGCACTCGAGCGTTATTAAGTTTCTGGTGTTTAACCATTACAAATTTATATTCGATACACAATAAACAATACAATAGTTATCTTTGATCGATTACAATAATACAAGATAATGAATAAAAAATATAAAACAATGGAGACGAATCGCTGCTTCGTGTTCTTTTAGACGTGTCTCGAGCAAGTGAAATCATATGTTCCTCCAACATATGATTTCACTTGCAAACAATCACATGATACTTTGTAAACCACTCCTGCGACATCAAGCTGATTTTTTACTATATTTAGACTTCTCGTATTTATAATATTAATAATATTCGACATTTTGTTTTCTTGCTTGGCAACTACACATATAGAAAACTTTTTAAATATGAGTTTATATCGTTCGTAAAGATTATAAATATAAGGCATTTTTACCTAAGTATTATTATTTATACGATTTTTTACATTATATCTGTAATTTATAAAGGAATTACGTATACCACTTACAAATTTTGCTCTTTGGATAGTCATTCAATAAATATTTTCAAAATAATTGTTTAATTTCTTTATTTATATCTTTCTGAAGTGATGTTCTGTTTAGTATTTTCCTCAATTCCATAGTCAAAACATTTCTCTTAGTGTCTATAGGGCAATAAGATTTATAACTAATTGTTTTTTTCTGTATTACATAATTTTTCGTACTTACGAAACACCAGTTGCATTTTCTCACGTTTAATAGTCACATCCAAATAGTTTATTTCCTCATTCTGTTCTAATTCACTAGTAAACTTTATATTAGTTTTTAATTTATTCGCATAATCTTCAATTTCACGAGGTGTCACTATACAGTACATGAATCAAAAATAATTAATATATCGTCCACATAACGAGCATGAAATTCTATACCTGGAACTTGTGATATATTTTCATCAATTGATTTCATACAAATCTCAGCTAATTTAGGTCCAACAACTGATCCCATTGATATTCCATTTTTTTGGCGAAAAAAATGTATAATCCACTGATGAGGCTGTAACGGAAAATTTCACCGATTTCATTGTTTTATATTTTTTATTGATCAACAATTATAGTACTTTATTAAATACAAGATAATGTTTACTTTAATTTTTATACGCCGTATTTTCAACCAACACTTCAGATTTGACAAAGATTGCTTAAGAAAAAATATAAAATTTTTTAAAAACCAAGTGTGAAATTCTAACCACGATCTCGGCATACATTTTTACGCGTGGCTTTAATTATTAATCGATACCTATTTGTCGCCACGAACGAATGTTTTAGTGACGGCAGACGGAGGTAAAAAACGAAATACCCAGTTAGATAGATTGTTACATTCTGGAAAACGAAGTAGACTAAGCGTCGAGTGGTGTGTTCCAGAAATAAAACTATATTATCACCAAAACTAAACACGCCACAAAAGTTATCGCAATCGTCCATCCACAGGTGGCCCAAAAGCGAATTTCGCTACCGGTGATTTAATCGCCGTTAGCGAAAAGTCAGCGGTAACGCTAATGACATACTGGTAATATTTCACCATTATGGGTTCGACCAGACCCACCAATAATCGGCTCCTTTAGCCGCTTTTGCTTGGAAGGAATGAGATGCGTAGAAGATTAATAAAAAGCAGTCTTAAAGGTTATTATCTGTTAGTAAAAACAACGTTCATTTTATAGGCTTTTGTGATCATAAGTGTCACCGAGATGGATACCGCCGGAGGTAAGAAAGAACATCCACTCGCTGGAAATGAGAGCGAGATAAGAATTCATAAAAATGCGTGAAAACCATACTTTTAACTCTCTTAACGAGAAGATGAAGGACTTCGTACTAAGAACGTGAACGTCCAATTGTGTTAATTAGCCAATAACTATTTGTAACCTGTAGTTTAAGGCAGTTTTTGACAGGAAAAGTATTTCCTGTGCTTATAAAAATGGAAAATCAAACTCGAATGCTTTCTTCTTTTCTTTTAGCAAATTTATCAATATGAAACAAAGACGATGTAGTACATATTATCTATTTTGGTAGAAGAGGAAATTAATTGTCCGAGACGATTTTTTAACCACTCTTTCGGTATTAATTAACGGGGGTGGATTTTGTATTGATTTTTTAGAATGGAAATTGTCAATAAATTGTTTATTATGTTTTTAATTTAAAAAATTACTTTTCCAGCAAAAGGCTGTTTTTGCCCTGTCCAGCATCTCGATTGAATCATTTTCTTACCATTTCTTTAGATTTCAAATCGACATTCTTCTTGTTTATTAACAGACAGTTTACTTGGATTGTAAAAGTTGAATATGACGAGACTTTCCTCCGCTTCTCTGTTTTAGTATACGAAGATGATAGTTTTAGTATTCCGTTGTTTGAAGTCGTTTAGAACGTGATATTTAATTTCTAGTGTTTAGAAATTCGGTTAGCGATCGGATCGCAAACCGAAGTGAGACGGGAATAAAAAGATATAGTTACTTATTTCGGAGGAATAATTTAATTTCTATTTTCAGGAATGGATAACGGAGACGGGTCCGTCGAGTACGCCTCGTTATTACCTCTTAATTCGCATTCGGACAGCGACTCCAACTTCGGTTTGTCGTCCGATCCTTTATCCGGATTCTCCGACAGATTTTTCGCTCCGGTTCCTCCTCTGGAAGAGGGTCATTTTCGCCTGGAAGACGAGGACCCCGATCGACCGTCCAAACCCAACGATCCCTTCGCGCCCCAGTGCAAAATTCCCATCCCCAGCGGACTGGATTCGTGCGAGTACTGGTTAGAGCCTACGTTTATTCGAAGGAGAAACGAGAGAGAGAGGCAGAGGGTGAGGAACGTCAACGACGGTTTCGAGAGGCTGAAGAACCACCTACCTCTAGAAGAGTCGGAAAGGGAAAGAAGAATGAGCAAAGTGGAGACTCTGAGATTAGCTATAGCCTACATTCGTCAGCTGGAAGACATGCTGAAGGAGAATCGACCGCGATCGGACAACGCGGACGGATGAAATGTTTTCCCGAATGGAGTCCATTCTTTAACTATTTTAAGCACTCTCTGGAGGACAACATCGACACGAGAAATTCCGGTCGTCCGGAGAAACGCAGGGGGAGAAAAGTTCCGAAAAACACGCACATCGGTTGCACCTGTCATTACTTTTATGCGAAAAATAAAAGTTAGGTGGTTTGCGGAAATTGTCGGTGTCATTCGCCGTGTCTAATGTTTTTCTGGCGTTGGCGGTTCATTCGGAATGACAAACGATCTCGCGAGGACGGAAGACAAGGCTCGACGTTTTCTCTTTTCTTTGACAATTAAAATGACTCCGAAAATTCCAGTTTACTAACAAATATCGATTTTCGCGAAAAAATTTGATTTTTTTTTTCCCACCATAAGTACCTGGTAAATAAACTTCGAATTTATCTTTATACATCATTTACACAATTTTTTTTCTGTTTTTTTTTTGAAAGAAGGACTTGCTGCGGATCTTTTATTTAGTTTAAATTTACTATCTGGCATCTAGATTCGAATCCGGGAAGATTTCGGAGATTATTCTTAATGAAATCGTTCAATTTTACTGACGAATCCTTCATAGAATTCCACCCATAAGAAGCAAATTGGAGTCGAGCCATACAGTTCCACGAAACAGAAAATATCCAAAAAACACCAATCAATGGTCGCGGATTGGCGCTTAACTAATGGTTAACGAAGGAATTTCCTATTTATTCTGTTTGTATTATTTTTAGATGAAATCTAAAAATAATACAAACAGAATAAATAGGAAATTCAGTATCACGATGAAACTAATTTATATTATACTGTTCTCGGAATTCGCGATAAATAAACGTTCGAAAAAACGTTCCTGGCGCGACGTCAGCAATTTTTTTCATTGACTAAATCGGTAGAAATTTCTATTACCACAAGATTTCGGGTTCATCAATTAATTTTTAATTAATAAACGTATAAAAGTATGTGTCTTTATAAATTGTTTCCGTATAAAGAAAGTTGGCATATTATCTCACTCGAATGTTTCTAGTCAGATACAATGAAAGTGGCGCAGTTAGGATTAAATTTTGGGGGAAGCCGAATTGAACGAATAAAGAAACTTTTATTGTGAATTCAATAAAATTTTTACCTTTGTAACCGTTAATTCTTAAGTACTTTAAAAATAGAAGACACGACACAATATAAACGAACAAATTCATTATAATTAAGAAAAGATGTTTGGAAAATTATTTACCCTTTGTTGTTCTTTTTTCTTTGGAGAGTGCCAAGGCCCCTTGGATCCTCTCTGGGTGTGCCACTGTACAAAGTTATCTGTATATTTCCGGTTGATACACGTATTTCGCAGTTATTAATTAATTATATTTAATTAAAATAATTATATATATATATATAATTATAATATAACTAATAATCACTAGAAGGAGTGTGATTTGTAACGTTTATTACAGTTATATTTTCTTTTTGCTATTTTCCACATATCTCACATATCTTGCACTAAAAATATAACGCCACTACAGAGTCGGTGCGAGAATATATGGTCCCCAAGCAAAGAAAATTTAGATGCCCTATACATTGTCTATATATATATATATATATTATCATACTCACAAAATCATAGATACCTCACACATGTGACTACAGTATTTATAAATAAATATCGTTATGAACATTAAAATTTTTTAAAATTAATTAACATTAATACACAGTATTTCTATACACACTCCCTTCCAAAAAGTAAACAGCACGTGCAAATTCTCAGATAAAAAACGTTTATTGGACGGAATTTGTTGTATACTTTTAGTGTGATATGAAAACATCGAAACGTGGGTAAAGTACACAAATCAATCTGTGGGTAAAAACGAGTGTTTCATTCTGTGCTTTACATAAAGGCATAATTTCTGTACTGAACCCATAATGGGGTTGCTAAAAGAAGCCATCTTACTGCCCACCGGGCGGTAAAAGTTTAAAAAAAAAACTTCAATTACGGACGTGACAGTGAAATTCCAAAATAGCCAGTTCCCAAAGAAGACATCTAAGTTATGGTCAAAGATGATGATGGTAGGTTAGAATCCGATCAATCTATTGGATAATCTGCTCAATTCTTCACAGTTAGCCATTCTGCGATTTCACCATTGTGGACCCAATTCCAAATCACTGGAACAGTGAGCAGAAGGCCAGGTTTAGGTCGATCTCCAGTTACATCTTCCAATGGTTGCTACTTATTGATCAGATACAATAGACGGGCAACAACACTTGTTTCACGTTCAAACCTTATAGCAGCTACAGAGAGGCCTGAATCTTAGTTTACCCTCTTTAAAGCTTAATAAGTCCTGTGTTTTTTGTCGAAATTTTCTGAAATTTTGCAGGATGGTTTGTTTATTACGGGGATTGATATAATTAAATTTTGATGGTTAAAGGTCCGGAATGGAGGTCGTGTGTCATATCTCCAGTACGATCGGACTTAATGACGATTTTACTCGTTATTAGCATTTACAATTTTATAACAACCGTTCCTAACCTCAAAATTAAGATTTTTGCGATTTTATAATATTAAAAATTTTCTATAGTTTCAATTAAGAAAATATCGTAACAGATGGCGCCATACACGGTTTTAAATGTTGCCTGGAAAGTTAAGCGGCTGCTTGCTGAATTTTTTATTTTTGTATGCTAATAATAGGCATAGTCTTATTCTATGTTATTATATATAATTTGAAATAAATTGTTGCAATAGTTGTTTTGTGTCTAAATTTCAATTTCGTGCTTATTTTTTGGAGGGGAGTGTATATGATAACGTATTTTCTGAAATTAGTCATACTTAATATTTGGAATTCACTTAAATTCAAAATAAAATACAAAATATATTTATTAATAATATTTAAATAATATTTATTTAACATGAAATTAAACACTAGTTTTGCTATAATTTAAAAATCAAAAAGATTAAACGATCTATCATTTCTTTGTTTGTAAGCCTGGAGCCCCTAGGCGATTGCCTAGATTCGCATAATGGTAAAACTCCTCTGCGCTTCTGGGCCCACAATATTCGGGCGCATCCAAACTAATAGCGCTACGTTCGCACCGAATGATTCTAATTTCCCAAAGGAAAAACCGCCACTAACTACGATCAACATTACCAACTCTCAATATCACAAAACTGCATCCTGCGGTTTTGTGATATTGAGTTATTAATAGTAATGTTCGAACAAACAGGGTTTAACTTATTGTTTCGAATCTCTATTCTTACAACTTAAACAGTGGAGAGGAAGACACGAAGATTACAATAAAAAGATAATAATATTAATAGGATTCTTTTTTCTTCAGATAAATGAAGGTAAAAATAAAATCTTCTTATAAAATGTTATACGAATTCTTGTTGTAAAGGTTAGGAATCTAGGAAAAATGCAGTGTTGAGTATTGCGTCCTCTACTCCATGTTTGCTTGTCTGCCGATTTCACAACATATCGTGGTTGGCGGGAGTTCAAAGAAGTAGCGAATACATGGAATAGGCGTAATTCCTTTCAGAAACCATGTCAGATGGCTCTACTAAAATGGTTTCAGTTTCATAAAAATATTAGCACTGAATATATATGCTGTACTGAAATCTTTATTATCGAACACAGATATATATTCGTAAATTTTTATTGCCCCAAAAATAGCGATGTGCAGGATTACCTCTTTAATCTACAATGTATAATGGACCACTTTCATAACACCTATTTTGTTTTGGCTGGAGACACTAATGCACACTCTCCTTGCTGGGGGGGCGAGTGTCTTGATCGACGTGGAAGATGCTNCGCGTGTGCAACTATATATATATATATATTGTACACGCGATTTAATTATTACTTCTGTGTTATCTACTGTAAATCTTCAATGTTATCATTATTGTAACCTTGATTTACCCGGTAATGCTCTGTGGCACTGGGGATGTGTCTACGGACATATTACTATTAAATATATCTGTATCTGTTTCCTTTATTGTAGCTATCGATACACATAGAGACTGAAATAAATTAAGTAATTATGCAACAAGATATATATATTCTCTATAATTATGAGGTGACTGAGGTAAAACTTGATCGCCTAAGTGTTTGACGATCAATATCAAAACGATCTACGCATTCTGTGTGCACATTTCAGTAGTATATCACTTTCACTTTCATTCTAAATCAGAAATTTGGCCAAGAACGCTTGGATTCCCAGCACATAAGAAATAAAATGTGAAAAATTTCGACCAAGTATGCGATAAAGCTGGCCGCCTCAGCTAGTACGAAGAATTGAATCATTTAGAAACTAGAACAATTTCTAATCACTTAAGATCATTCTATATTTCACAAAACAAGATCATTCTTTGTCCAAAGTAACTTGCACTTAATCCGAAAGAAAATGAATTTGTGGAATATGGGCATTAGGTCTAATATCCTGGGTTAACTATTACAAGAATCTTTTCTTTCGAACAAAAACAAATTGGTAAATGACAATGAAATCGCGGAGTGACATGTAATGTAAGGTTTTGTTTTGTAGATAAAAGATAAAGGGGGTCATATTTAAGTTATTACGGACAGTCCTAGACACGAAATTTTCTTGAAATCTGCCTGTCTTTTCAGTACGGCTTTCGCGATTTCATATACTCTGTTAAACCTAAACCTAACCAGGTGATGTTTGCCCTAAAGTGTACGGTTAGGTCAATCTGAATCTCTCAACCAACTTAATATTCGAGTCTCATAAATATACATAGAATTTGAGAGTGAAATGATGTTTATTCTAGTTCCGGGAGCATTAAATAACCCAAATTACATAATGACAAAGTCTCACCTCACTATTGGAGCTTTACTATCTGGTTTTCGGCTTATTGAAAACGGTTTCTGCCTTAGCAAAATCATACTTTTTCTGTGTGGTGTCCAGATTTAGTGCGAAATATTTGCATGTAATTTATTGGCACCCGTTAAACGAAGCGTTATTAGTAGAGCTTTAGGGACGTAATAGACTGTGCATACTCACGCATTAACTTTATAAGCATGCATTTTACGAAAGTCTGTTAACCTTAGGTGACCGGGTTTATACAATAACGTTTAAGGTGGCAGCCTACCAGGGATCGAATCCGGACTGGGTAAAAATATCCCCAGGAATTTTTCGGGGTGTCTTCTGTCCGGATATATAGGGCCCCATCCCTCACCACACGGCCGCCCCATTGTGAACTCGGTCGAACCCATAATGGGATTGCTATAAGAGGCCCTCTTAGTGCCCACAGGGCATAAAGAGTTTTTTAAAAAAAGTACTTTTAATTGCAATAATAGCTTTAGTGTTCAATATTTTAATAAGTCTTATAAATAATATTTTTAATCAACCGATATAAATTGATATTTTTAATGATGAAATAACATTTTACTAGGGTAAAGCTGATATTTTATTTTCTCGGAAACTATAAATGTACTTTGTTTTCCTTTAAAAAAAAGTAAATAATATATTAACATAAACAACATTTATATTACATTTAATTGTGAAAGGTTCAGCTGCAATCTTCAATTAATTTTTATTATTGCAGGCGAATGTCACGCAACTCATCGGTATTTTAAGAGCAATATGATCAAAAACTTTCGATAGCACGTACGGACAAATTTTATCAGAGAGAACTGCCACTCTACTAATTCTTCTTTACGTCCAGCACAAACCGCGTGACAAACTAACGGAGTTTCAGAGATAGTTTATAGTTCTTCATCAGATTTAAATTTAAATCCGAAGTATGAAAATGTTTAGGACGTTCGAATTAAATCAAATAAGAGAATGCATTGCAGCACAACTGACAAATCTAATAATAATAAAACAAGAAATAAAAGTAAATAAATAATAAATAAAAAATACATACTGACAAAATAACACTCAATCAAACTAAAAATAAATTTATAAACACCTTTTTGACTGCTGGGATTCGCTTTTATTTCGCAAACGTTTTCAACCTAGTCTAATAGGCCATCCTCCTGCTACATTTTTCTTGAAACATGTTTTCCGATAAATTGTCTTATCCAATACCCAATCTAACGTCTAGGTCTATCACTACAAGTCTTACAATAAGATTATTAAGCATAGCATAGGTCTATTTATGCCTCTTAACAAAATCTTCCACGCGCTGAAAATTGATACTGCATTCAGCCTATTGATGGTTGTATGTGATCTTCTATATTTCAAGCACTTCAGAAAATTTCGCCAATTACTTCTTTCTAACGGGATTCAGATTTTTTCCCATTCCACAACATTATCAACTTCCAAAGCAAAGGCCAATAGTACCATCGTAGCCGTTTTAGTGCGCATACCATATTTAGGTACTTTTATTTTTGTTTCAAGCTGTATCTGACATCTAACATATTTCGTGCCAATGTTGTCCCTGGCAGGAATCTGATAGACACTCGGCATACGGTGTTCCCAAGGTGTTCATCGTTCTTTAGCATTCCGTAATAAATGTATAAACAGAGGAGTTTCTACGGCAGCCAGATGAAATTGTCTTTCTTTGGCAACATGCTGATAAATGCCACGCACGTTTTTATCATATTCCACTCAGTAAGGCCTAGTTGTTGTACGCGTTCTATCCTTGGACCTACCGAATTTTTATCGAAAAGATTTTCAATAAGGTTATCTAAGTAACCATGCCCTTTTAAACGATCCTTAATACTCGAGCAATGTGAATACGCTCGTGTTACGAATATATTTCGTGCGATTTAACATTCGTACGAAATATGTTGGATACACGTCTCCAGACAAGAATAAAAGAGCATATTTACACCCTATAATATAAAACTAGTAGCTAATAAAAAGTCACCGGTAGTGTTAAACAGAAAATTTTATTAAAAGTTCTTGTTTAACGTTTCCGGTGACTTTCTTAAGGATGAACATAAATACCGAAAGAGAGGGTTTTCCATTTTTATTAATAATACGAAGAGAAACTATTTCAGAAAGTAAGCGTAACAATAATGCACGAAAGTAACCGCCGTATAAAAAGCACCAAATTTTCATCTCATAGACCAGAGAGATTGGTAATCTCTGGTCACTAGCGACCCGAGGGTCAATCGATTTTTCTAGAGATCGATAAATTACTGGGTTTGGAGATCGGCGAACAAACTTTCTTTTATTATATGTAAAATGTAATAAAAATCACATAACAATAAATGGTGAATATTTAAATTTTAGTAAAGTAAATACTATGTTTTGAATTTTAGTTGATATTCAATATAATATATATATATATATATATTATGATTTTTTATTCGATTCTCTATTTTATCCGTTTTTTAATGTACTTTTATTTCTATCGGTAGAAAAGGATAGGTGAATTAAATCTCATTTTGTAAACGAGTCCACAAGAGAGTCAAATTGGGAACCTCCGTCTCTAAGACTTGGAGCGCGTTTGGAAATTGTAACCGGTGTTACCGGTAACACCGATTACAATTTCCGGTGCAAAATCCAATTTGAGACGAAGTAACGTTTGTATTTGCGTGATAAACTTGTTTATACTTTTGGAAGCGTTAATAAGAAATGTTTACGTAAATTATCGTTATTGTATTTAAGCTTGAAATTATTGGCCTGCAATCCGTAATAAGTTTTATTATTTGTCTAAATACGTAGGCACTTTAAAGGCTTTCCGTCAATTTCTAATAATAATTACTCAATCGACATTAATTAATTAAAGGACTTTCAAAGCTCGAGGTAATCGAACGTTTCCGGTTCCGAAGGGACGACACGTGATTTTTCGTAGTTGCGAAACCGATTTTATTCGAAATGTAAGTAAAAATTACGTTTCAAAAATTCCGAAAACGAAGAATTTCCCGAAATCTAATTGCTATTCGAGTTTGAAGTTTCGACCCATTCCGGAAAAAAACAAACAATTCGAACGGAGGACGACGGTAGAGGGCGTATCGATACCGATAACATGGCGTCGAGAAGCCAAAGTGGGAGTGTGTCGTCTCGTCGGTTGCGTTTCGTAATTTGTTTGGCATAAGTGTCGGGCAACTTTTATCTTCGTCGTCTTTCTTAACACTTGGAAGCGACCGTCGGCCATTTGGCCATTTCGGACGCCTGTTTAGTTGGCCAGTCGATCGAACGATCAAATGTCAAATTCGACCTTGGCAGTCAGATGATCGGATCGCTTCCCGTCCGCAAGTACCCATGGATAAGGAATCCTCCTCTTCTCTCTCTTCTCGTCCCAAGGCGCAGCTAGATCGGGACCTTTCTCGGTCCACTATGGACAAAAATAGCCGTTCGCTCGACGATCCGCTTTCCGAGCCCACCGACGATGCGGAGGACCCAACTTCCGACGTCTCCGCATCCCGAGAAGTTTCCGAAAACTCGGAACGGACTTGGGAAGAAGAAAAGGACCGAGGCGAGATGAAGCTCGATCTGGAAAGAACCGACGATGTTTCCTGCGTGGCGGAAAGATGGGGAGACGCCGTTCTCGACTTGAATAATTGCGTCACACCGCTCTCTCCGGACCAGAGGTAAGTCGGTGTCGCTAAATATATTTATGAAGGTCGTCGAATCGAAACCCATCTTTTTCGTTTCGTTTAGTAATCTCACTGCCGAAAACACCTGCGTTCTGACCAGTGGGAGTCCCGCCATGATGTCCTGCGAGCTGAAGGTGGACGCTGTGGATCCCAGGCGGGCCCGAACCGTCTCGGTGGCCGAGGTGAAGGAGTTGGCCTACGGACGACTCCGGGAGGAGTTGTGCAAGGCCCAGCAGGTACGTGGCCTGCGGTTCTGCCGCTTCCGGGCTTCGTTTTGTGGTCGGTTTCCTGGCGGAGGCTAAAGGAAGCCTTGGCGGGGGCCCCGGAAATTTGTTTCGGACCTTTGGATATGAGACGTCTTGTTTTAAAAGCAGTGCATCACCACGATATTCCCTTTACCTACCGCCTGTGGCGTAAGAAATGGGAACGACCGATTTGGCCGAGATGTTCTCTCAAAATGAGTAAATTCACTTTTTGAGGCCAGAACTTTTAATTGAGAACCTAACCACAAAATTACCAATATACCAGCAAAATTCAATTTTGCTGGTATATTGGTAATTTTGTGGTTAGGTTCTTAATTCTCACACCAGTATGATGAATGAACTTTTAATTAGATCTTGTTTCTTCCGGAGGCCGTCAACGTCTTCGGAAGTTGCAATTTCTGTGGTGCAAAAAGTGACCGAAAGCCACGTTACTCTGCTGGCAGAGTTGAGCGAGATACAGTCCCTTAAACTTGTTGCCCACGGTTCCGAAATGCTCGTGAAACTTTGCAAGATAATTGCATGGTTTCAAAAAACGGTGTTTGAAGTCTGATGTTTTATTTGTTATGAGTGACGACAAAAATGCTTATTGCATGCTAAACGTATTACCTAGGCATGGAATTTGGTCATAAAAAAATTGTTGGCAAACTTGACATATTTAAAAGGTTGATATTGCCACATAATATCTTTTCACTTAGGATTGTACACCTCAACACACTTCAATTACATACTCCAACAATAAATTTCTAGATGGCATCTGTCGGAGAACAATTTTGAATATTCTAAAAAGGTGTAAAAAATTCCAGAAACTTTTGCCGACCTAATGTTTTAAGTATTTAGATGATATTGTCACATGTGCTCTAATATGACTATATGTTTAAATATTTAAATTACAAGATTGACTGAGCATGTATATATTATATTAGCTGTACCCGGCCACCCGTTGCTGTGGCTCAAAATGTAGCTATTATAAATGTATAACATTCCTCATTAGAGGGAATTTTGAAAAATCCCTTCTTATTGTGCATATGCTCTAGTATGCTTCTCTTGACGTACCCTATTAAAATGCAATCAAAAATGCATTTTAATAGGGCAAAAATGCAAAAAAACCGCATCTAAAATAGTATAATAGAAGCCAAGTTCTTCACAGTAAGCCTTTTGTCCCTCTCCCCGGAGGGGAATTTTGACATCTATATACTATACAAGTTTCGACACATGCACTGCGTATCTCACCAACCATGTGACTGCGCTGCGCAGTTACCTATCTCGTATATGTATGCGTCTTGCCCCTTGCCACCCGCTGACACCAAAAATATAACACTTACCTAGATGATATCTTTTAATTTATATGAATGTTTAACAGAATAATATACAGCCTATGTCCACCCTGAAAGTCCATTCTAAATATTGGTGAAAGAATTTTTGAAATCAGATGAGTAGTTTCGGAGATTACCTCCTATATCCAAACTTACAAACTTTACCTCTTTATACTATTAGTATAGATGTTCTTTTTAGTCTAAATATATGAATTTAAATAGATAAATTATAAGGGCTGTACTTAACTGCACCATCCAGGATGAATATATAAAAAGGGAACAAATCACAATAACCAAGTAACCAGAGTGCAAAAGATCAATATTTGCTAACGTTTTATCCTTACCACCCCACACCCAGAACATCTAAAATGGTTGGAGCCGATTGAAATTTTTAAGGCAGGATGCAGGACCACCTGCATTAATTTTAAAGAGATGATCCTTTTGATGGTGTGGCAGGTCATACTAGACAATAATAATTAATTTGCAATCATATTGAAAGTGGAACACATGTGTTTGAACTCATTGTATTGTTCAATATTATTTAAACATCTTGGAATGCATGCATGTATCGTATCCCAAATCAAATACTATTCAATAGATATTCAAAGGTTAATGGCCTGCTTGTTTGAATAGATAAAAAAAGAAGCCCAAGGAAGAGCCCAGAAGGGGCATTGAAAATGTTTGCAAATATTGATATTTTTCACTCTGGTTAATGGGAGCAGCTCACAATTTGTTATTGTGAGCTGCTCCCATTTTATATAAGGGTTGTCTGAAACAACTTAGAAAAATCTGCACCTCTTTTAATTTCTAATCTTTTTCTTTATATAATGATGTTTTTGGTTGGATAGTTCTCCCCATGATGATTTTTTGTTATTATGTTATATGTTTATATTTGGATATTTGGCTTTCAGATATTTATTTTTGATGTTTTTTGATGTTTATAATAATACTTGTATAATTTTTGTTTTGATTTATGTATATGTTAATTTTCTCTGTANTGTTTATATTTGGATATTTGGCTTTCAGATATTTATTTTTGATGTTTTTTGATGTTTATAATAATACTTGTATAATTTTTGTTTTGATTTATGTATATGTTAATTTTCTCTGTAATAATGGATGGATTATGATATTTTTTGTAATGTACATGTAACGAATTATTGTATACCCCGCATCATGGGCTCTGCCTAGTATGTCTAAATAAATAAATAAAAATTAATTTCTAATCTTAACGATAAGGAATGTAAAGAAAGTAGGGTAAGGTTGAATGTCAATTGTTTGAAAAATCAATCTGGAATTAGTCTTCACTGAAGTCAATTTGAATTGATTTCAGTGGGTATTAATTCTAGAAATTATTAGTTTTTACATAACGATTGTCAGTGATTGTCTGATGGAGCCGACAATCACTGGCAATCTCCTTTAGGAAGGAGCCAACAATAGCTAGTCGGCTCCTATCTCCCAGACAAGATAATTATTTGACTCCCCTTTTAAATATAGTCATAGTGTAATTTTAATTGGAAGATCTGAGGGCTCAGACCTCACACATTTAAATACTTAATTGATTATTTTACTTTTTGAAAATAATTATCTGAAATTAAGAATGCTTTTTATATTTATTTTCCCCTAGCAATCTACCTCCCCAGGCAGCCACACCTTTGTATCTGTCCCTGTCCATAGACTTGTCTGTCTAGCTGTTAAGTAGTATTAAGATTCGTGCTTGCGTTCAGTTTTATTATTAGTATTAAGTAGATAAAAGTCTTCCTACTAACAGCCACTTGGCACTAACTTTAACACTAACTTCAACACTTCAACACATTCATGGCAGCACTCAATCATTGATGTTTGCTACATTCAGGTTTTCTTTTAGACCTTCCGGGGGCTACAGCCTTGCAGCCTTAAAACTACATGCCAACACCAAACATAGATGGTACTGTAGCCATACATATCCTGTTCAGAGGGATCCTACTTTTTTCTACTAGCTTCTCTCCTTCCTTCTTCCCCTCCCCTTTCCCTTATCCTCTTTTCTGCCAGCTAAACCTCTCCTTTAAGGCCGAAATCTTTCTTGTATGTGTAGCTAACTTGTTGACACTAGTGTTTGTTTTTTTATTAATTACAAATAGAAAAGCAATCATGAAAGTCTATCAAGAAAAGCATGATTAATAGTCACAGGCTTTTAATGCATCAGCACAGTAAAGCATTTGATATATAAAAAAACAACATTGTCACAGAAATCTAACCCAACAAGGATTTTTCAACACTCATAATGATTGAGCAAAGTCAGAGATTTATACTTCTATGCATTTGGAACTAGAACTATTTAAAATGACTAAGACAAAACCTTTCTCACTTTGTTTCTAGTTGTTTAAACACTGATTACAAACGCTTTCGGCCTTCTTAATAGGCCTTCTTCAGGTACATTAATTATTTATTACTATTCTATGAAGAACAATAATAAATAATTTTTATGTTAGTACTGTATTTTATTTAATATTAATTTTACTTTATACATTTTTACTTTGAATTCAAAGTTTTGTCTGTATGTTGTAGATTGCAATGAAAGACTAGTGCTTATTAAATTATGCATTTTTTTTCCTATTTTTTATTATTTGTATGTATTAAATTTCTACACCTCAACTTTGTTTTACTATTGTACTACAATTAAAATTAATATTTTTGTAAAAGTGTTTATCTTTTTATTCTTTCTCTGTTGAGTGTGATTGGCTAACCAAAATTGTCCCATCCCTATTAGTATCCTGAAAAATATTTAATTCTGAAATGAAAACCAATCTGTTGGACTACTTAAAAACTTGTTTTAGTATTATGAGATTAGTCAGTGAAGAAAGTTCTTATCTTTTTGAAGATGCTTGCTGTCTTAGTAAAGTCACACAATGAAATGAGACACAGCAGAGGTTTATATCACAGGGAAGCACCCCAGGTCTAGATCAATAAATTTGCTGCTTATATAAATCCACTAAGATATCAACACTGCAACTTTTGTATTTATTAGGAGAGTAGCCAGTAAGAGAAGCACTTGAAATAATTGCATCACTACAACCAGTCCAAAGATTGAAACATCCAAAGAAGTTGAGAATCATTTTTTTTTTTTTGTATTCTCCATAACATAGTTCCAGATTCAAGTCACTGACAGTGAGATGAGGTTTAAGACACTGATAATAGAAGAGATGTTGCGGTTGACATTTTCATCACGAAAATGTGTACATTGGATGTTCAGCACCGCCTTCCTGTAAACCTAGAAGTTTGACAATGGTTTTTGGAACGTCAGTGGAATCCTGCTCGACATATCAAATGCCATTGTCAAACTTCTAAGTTTACGGGAAGGCTGCGCTGAATGTTCGACGTACACGTTTTTGCNGCGCTACAGACGGCGGGAAAGTAGTTCGGCTGCCCGATGACGTTTTACGTATTATAGGAGTTATTTTTACCGTTGTTTACGGATACTGCCACAATTTTTATAGGAATCATAACTATAGGAAACGGTTTTATAAGGGGATCTATTGTATATGTATGCATTTTTTGATGGATTCTGGAAATATTGTGATTGGCAGATGGGTATGCATACCATGAAGAATTTTCACATTTTTAAAGACATTCTTGATATGTTTATATAAGGAAAAACTGCTGGATATATCTGTGATTGTAATTTAAAATTAAGTGACAGCTCACATTGCTGTGTAGCCTGCATTTGTTTTTAAATTGACTTTAAATACAAATAACCTATGAGTTATTTGCAGGAAATTACAACAGTCAAAAGATCAGACATTCCTTTCATACTATTTCATTGCAAATAAGGAATCATATATATTGTAGAAAACAATATTATATGACATTAATTTTATAGTTAAAATGTTTAATTTATAATAAAGATTTAGAAAATAAAGGTTTTCTATACTACTATGGAATCCTGCTCGACATATCAAATGCCATTGTCAAACTTCTAAGTTTACGGGAAGGCTGCGCTGAATGTTCGACGTACACGTTTTTGCGAAGAAAATGTTGGCCACAACCTCTCTAGTGACTTAAACCTTCTTTCAGCTGTTTACTTAATGCACATGTACATGAAATTTAATGGGATAAATAGGGGGGAGGACAGGGATTTTTGCAATGAATTTTTAATGTTACATGAATTAAGCAATAATAATAATCTGTACATGTGATAGTAGAGAAGTTGTGGCTGAAGTTTTCAATGTATAAAAATGTGTATGTTGGATGTTCGGCACCACCTTCCTGTAAGCCTAGAAGTTTGACAATGGCATTTGGAATGTCAGTGGAATCATGCTCGATGTTCCAAACGCTGGCTGCAACCTCTCTAATGACAACAGCAACAACCTCTAAAAATATATTCCATTTAGAATTAAGAAAATTTAGATAATGATGAAATTTGAATAAATTATCAATTAAACCAGGGGTCCCCAACTTTAATAGTAATAATAATAAATTAGTTGAGCTAGTATGAATGAATCTAGAATCTGAATCATTGTTTATGTAGAAAAGATTACTTGCAATGTGCAAATTTACTACATTCAGATCTGTCACATGCATAACTCATTGCACTAATAATAATTTTAATGAACTTTTTTCAATTCATCTGACTTTTTACTAAATTTTGACTTCCAAAAATCGCTTATCGATCCCTGGGGACGAATCAACCACTTTGGAGACCGCTGGATTGAAGACAGATTTGGTTTGTTTATGTGAAAAACTGTGCCTACACTTCCCTTTGAAAGTAACAAAAATAACTTCACTCTATTTGTGATAAAAAATTATGAATTGTTCTTATGAATTATTAGTTACAGGATTCAGGCTTTTTGTTTTCTGTGTTGTTGTTGTACTTTTGAATCAGTTCTAATAATAATTTGTTGTAATAAGTAATAATTTTTTTTTGTTTTTCATACTAAAATTTCTAAAATTATTATGCTTGAATAGTCATAGTTACTAAACAAAGCATGTGCTCATTCCTTTGCACTCATCACGTAATTGACAAAACCTTGTGATCTATTTTGACCAATCACATTAATTCTAATAAAATTCTTTAACTTGAGATGAGAATTAGTTCAGCTTGCATCAAATAAACATTTCAGATCGGTTGAACCTCAGATCATGTGAATCTCATTCTGAGACTGTTGGTGAATATGGTCATGAGAATTATAACATAGAGAAGATGAAATTATTGAAAATTTATCAGCTTCCAAAATAAAAGTTTAGTAGGAATGTATAATACTCTCAAAAACATGAATTGACATATATAGGAATTATGAGTGGGCTAAAGGTAATATATACAGTAGATCCCCCTATAAGACGGTAGATACGTTCCGTTCTTTATGAATCAATTTTGTAGGAATCATAGTTTATGGACTACGGCTGTTTGAAAGGTTTTCTTTCATAAAATTAATCGATTCTAGACTAATTCGACTCAACATTTCCAAAATACGTATATTTTTTTGAAAATAATCCGTATAAACTACGTTATAAACAAAAAATTGTAGGATTGCTTACCGAGTGTGTACCGTTCGACTACGCCCGTTGCTAAAGCTTGGTTTCGTCGCGGAACAGCGCATCAAACCGCGGCCGCGATTTCTGATATTATTTTTCTGCGAAAACTTCGTTGACCTTTGGAGACATCCTTAATATAAATAATTTTTATGGCCGTTAAATAAGAAATGTTTCTTTCACAAGAAATGTATAAAATTACAGTACTGGACAGACGATAGGTCGCCTAACTCGCCGTAGCGTGACGCTAGACGGCGAAAAATATATATTTAATTATAATAAAGTTACAATAAATTAAGTTAATATATAATTATATATACAGTACCTAATTTATATATAATTAATATATAATTATATGTACAGTACCTAATTTATATATAATTATATGAACAGACGATACTAAACTCAATTTATCCGCCTAAACGTCTGTAGCGTGGCGCTACAGACGGCGGGAAAGTAGTTCGGCTGCCCGATGACGTTTTACGTATTATAGGAGTTATTTTTACCGTTGTTTACGGATACTGCCACAATTTTTATAGGAATCATAACTATAGGAAACGGTTTTATAAGGGGATCTATTGTATATGTATGCATTTTTTGATGGATTCTGGAAATATTGTGATTGGCAGATGGGTATGCATACCATGAAGAATTTTCACATTTTTAAAGACATTCTTGATATGTTTATATAAGGAAAAACTGCTGGATATATCTGTGATTGTAATTTAAAATTAAGTGACAGCTCACATTGCTGTGTAGCCTGCATTTGTTTTTAAATTGACTTTAAATACAAATAACCTATGAGTTATTTGCAGGAAATTACAACAGTCAAAAGATCAGACATTCCTTTCATACTATTTCATTGCAAATAAGGAATCATATATATTGTAGAAAACAATATTATATGACATTAATTTTATAGTTAAAATGTTTAATTTATAATAAAGATTTAGAAAATAAAGGTTTTCTATACTACTATAAAGTTGTACTACTAAAAAATGAATTGATTAATTTCTTTCTTAGATTTGAAAAAATATATTTTTTAATTATTAAATTTTCATATAAATTGCATAATTTCATTGCTGATGGGCCAAAAAAAGCAAGTAAATGAGGATGTTTGAGCTTAAAAAATTATATGGTGATACTTTTTCTCAATGAAAATTGCATGTGCAGATTGTAGACAGGAAACTATGGTAATTTGATGTTTTGGAGTGACTATGAAAAGTTATTCGTTAAAAATTTTTAATATTATAAATAGGAAAAAATATCTTAATGTACTACTATAATTTATTTTTTATAATAATGAAGAGTTCACATTCTTGAAACATGAAATGAGAATTAAATCATATTTGCTTTTCCATTATTTTTTATAACATATACATAGTAGATGAAAAAATTACTATTGAATGAAGTTATCTTTATTGTAAAAATATATAATTTTTATTTATTAATAGCTTAATGAAAAATTTTTTAATAAAAATATTTGTTTAAATTATATGCAGGAATTAAAACTAAAAGATGAAGAAGTTGCTCGTTTGAGTCAGATAAGAGACGAAGTCGGTGCCGAGTTAGAAGAATTAACAGCTAGTCTTTTTGAAGTAACGTATAGACATTTTACACTTGATTAGAGAAACTAGTTTATTGTATATTCAGAATAAAATTTATTTAATTTAGGAAGCTCACACCATGGTTAGAGAAGCTAATGTAAAACAAGCCAATGCAGAAAAATTACTGAAAGAAGCAAATTTAAAGGTATTTATTATAGAATTTACATATTATAGTTGTAGTCTAATTTTATAATGAATCTCTTTTACAAATATATTAATAAGATCATCTAAAGTTTTTTGACAAACCTAGTAACAAATTTAAAAAACTTAAATAATCGTAATGATGATTATCCTGTCTGTAAGATGTAATTAAAATGTAAGATTCCTTGACATTTCTTAAAATATAGTAACAAAATAAATGTCATACCTGCAATTATTATAATTATTTATTTATTTATTTATGTATTTTATTAATTAATTTCAGAGTAAGCACAGATTAATGCACATTATTTTGCATAATTACGTTTTCTTATTTTTGATGACCACATTATTATGTTTAAATTAATATGCAAATACACACAGAAGTTTTAAAATATTGGTATTAATAAATTAAATCAAAAATCTTTAAAAGGCATTCAAATGAATACTACCTGCTTTATTACAGCTGTTTTCTTTTTGACAAGACTCTATGTCTTGTTTATAAAATCATACTGCCGTTTTATGTTACCAGCATAGAGGTATGAAGGAGTACATGTTGAGAGTTTATATTTGGCACAGAGTATTAGGTGTCCAAATCATTTGTGCATAAAGAAATCCAGACTTGTAGGTAGTCAGGGGACCGAGAACCTAGTCAAAATAAAATCCAAAATGGCAACCCTCTTCTACAAACAGGCAAAACAGGCACCTCACCCCACTGAAGTCAGGTGGGGGAGAGTACCACCACACTCTGATGTTAGGACTGAACACGTAGTTTCTTCTATGTTAAATAAAATTTGTAATCTAATTTTGTAAATTTGGGAATGCTTCAAATATGACATTAAAACTGGGTGTCATTACAAGTAGGTTTTTTAACATTATCTAGTTTAGTAAAATCGTGGGACCGTTTGAAAATTTGATGTTATATTAGGGTTGTCATTACATTGGATGGCATTATAATCGGATCAAACTGTATATTGTTTGTGCAAAATAAAAAAATAATTTCGGATCATACAATAGCCATGATTACTTTTTTCAAAAACGGGAAATTTTTGTTACGCATCAACAAATATTCAACCCGGGCCGACACGCAACAGAGAGAAATTTTAAAATTGGATAGGTTAATTTCATCGAAAATGCATCATGGACAACTTCTTGGTCGTGACCGGCGAAGTTTGAACAATCGTGCCCAAAAGCAGCAATATCAAAGAAGATTGGAGAATGAGAACGAGACCCGTTTTGAGTGTCAAAGTGATTCCGCTTAGTAGTGAGTCTCCAAAACATAGTCTTGTTTCAAATACAGTTTTGCCATTTTACTTGTTTTAAAATAATAGAAAATTATTTATTACATTGAAAGATATTTTTTGAAAGGAAATTGAACAAATTAATAATAATTTTTATAAACCAAATATTTATATAAAAATATTAATGCATTCATCTGGAACTAAAATTGAAAAATATTGATTACAGACTGATTTAGGACATCCAAACTGTAGTTCAGAAATGATGTTGTGCTTCATTTAATTATGATTTCTGGTATATGCTTCTATTTATATTGTAAATAAAAAGAAGCATCAGTTAAAAAAAAACAACTGTGTTTGAGTACTCATGAAAGTTTCAAAGAAAATTTGATTTCAGAATATATTATGTAAAGGCAAGCCTGCAAAAACTTTTCCTATGTAAACAGTTTGGGAGTAAAAAAGGTCAAATGTGTTTTTTGCATTTTTGTCAAATAACTAAATTCTAAGATTATTTATATTCAAGAGGCGCAATTATTTTATTGTGACATCATTATAATGCTGGGCTGTAATTTTTAATCATATTTTTCATTTATTTAATTTAAAATATATGTTCTTCACCTGAAATTAGTAGTCTTATCATTGTACAGTACATCATACTTTTCCTGTTAGCAATAGAGTTGTATCAATCGTGTTTCAGGGGAAAGCTAACTCCTTTGAGGGGAAAATTTTTAAATTGAGATAAAATGACATTCAGTACAAATTGGAAGTTCATAAATAGTTAATAGTTAGGTACTCCCATCCCTAAGCTTTCCATATCCAGTCATAATTTTTATCTATCTAACTCCATTCTTGAGATTAAGGAAGGACAGACAGACAGTTGACAGTACGAATTTATAGGTTTACAGTTTTTTCAAATTGCAGCTCAATAAGATATATACAGGGTTTCTATGCACCCAGAAAGTCAGAGATTTTCATTAGTGTTCAGAAAAAGTCATGGAATGTAAGGGAGTTTGTTAAAAATTGTCAAAAAGTTAGGAAAAGTCAGGAAATTTGCTTTCTTGGCTGCTTTGTTGGTTTTTGCTGACAATATGCTTGACTAAGTGTAGCCATCTGCAGGCAGCAAGAAGTAATGTGGTGCAATATAACTTATGTAAAGGGGTGCAGAATATTTTCAGGACCCAAAATTTAAAATGATAAATAATTTAAATGGTATTATTACTTTTGCTACTTTTCAATTAATGGAATGCCAGCTGATGTGTACAGCAACAGGTAAGATTCAAGCTCTGAATGAGGGATTTCACACCACCCCAGAATTGTTAACCCTTTGTGAGATATTCATCTGCAAAGATCAGTTTTTAACATGTATCAGTATACTGCCTATTCTACATGCTTTGAATGTGGACGTGCAACTTGGTGCTCACTATTTCTCGCACCTTGATGACCAGGTGGGGTGAGCCCCCACACTCCCTAAAACTATATAACATCAAGTACTCCACAGTCAAGTGGACTACTTGAAGCCGGCACAGTCATGTGGGCTAAATTGTTAAACATGATAGTCTTTTGCAGTTGTCTTCTGGCATTTTGTTAACTGAAAAGAACCTTATTTTCATTTTAATAATTTTGATTGTGTAACAAAACAATTTCTGATTATTTTTCCAGTTTATTAATATTTTATAAGGTGCAGCAAATTTATTAAGAGATAAATTTAATAAATATATACTTTTGTACATGGATTATATAGAATTTGTTAATGAATAATTAAAAATAGTTGTTTTCTTCTTTTCAAAGTCATGTAGATTTATGGTTAAAACAATAAATGACAATTATACCAGAAAATTGGAACTGTACAAATAGAGTAGAGAATCACACCCAAATGCAAAAGAGCTTCTGGGATTTATCGCATCCCACTATAGGATAATAGGTTTGACAGAATACTATTGTATATAGGATCCACGTACAGATCTCTGCAAGCTAGGCTAAAAGATCACAAATATGACGTACAAAAAAGAAACAATAATACAGCACACACCAGAGCTGTACTATTGTTTCCTTTTCCATTCTGGGGATTTCCCCATTGGGACCAAGCTACGCTAATACATAAGATCAATCAATATTCTCGACCAGCAAAATATTTGAATATTAAAAGCATTAGACAGGGCAGACAGGAGTGGAGCCTGCATCAACACTGATGCCATTCTTGTATATTTTCTGAGTCTAAATAGTATTTCCATGCATTTGGTACAACAAATGCATGGAAATACTATTTAGACTCAGGAAATATATGTCATATACGAAACGCCACAGCCTTTATTTGAACATCTTTGAAACTTTTAAAATTAGAAGGCAGCTACATTCTATTTATAGAACAGTTTTTCTGTTTTACATTTCTTGAAGAGGCCAATAAAATAGTGGTCGAAAACATTCGAGCGTTGAAGTTAAGCATTTCTTTGCTGGAAATTTAGCATTCAGGTGTGATTCTCTGCTCTAGATTCATGGTTATGGATTAATAAGAGAATAACCAAATTTTAATAATTCATTTTATTTTTAATTTTAATAATTCAGAAATTATAAAAAATACATAATTAGATTTTGTCTGGAACCTAGTTATGCATTTTTTATAATTTCCATAGTTATGTAAACATTCTGACAAAAATTTGCAAATGAAAATACATAATTGTTAATTAGAAAAAATAACTAACTAAAACGTTAGAGAAGCAAAACATATGTGCATAGTAAGTCAAATGCTGTTTTGTTTTGTCAGTGTGCCATACTATAAGGGACTTGAGGAATAGGATCAGGGAAGTTGTACGAAGTTGGTCAGGGAACGTCATGGAAATTAAAACAAAAATTTGAGTAGGAACCCTGTATATAAGCAGAAATTTTTATTGCTAATAATATAAAATTGAAATTAAGCATATTATTAATCTTGATCAAATCCTTTTTATCAAATATTAATGCAATTTTTAACTTTTAAATTATAACTGTTAACATTTATTATCTAATTAAAAAGTTGCATTATCTCTGTACTAAATATCTATGTTATTTGATTGGAAGCAGTAGTAAAATATACATAATGCTAGTCAGGGCTTTATTTTTAAAGGAAAAAATGCTTTAATGATTTATTCTAATGCTTACATTTTATTCATTTTTTTTGTTGAATTTAACACTTGGTTCTTATTAATAATCACACATGACTATCTAAATTATTTTCTGTGCAACAGTTTGCTGTGGTGTTAAGATCCTCTTAATTGTAGAAAAACTTTGTTTCAGTTCAACTGAACTGGATATAAAGTACAATGCATTCAAAGCAAGTTGCTAAATATTGGTATAACCTTTGTGAGGATTTTCCTAACATCAATGAATCTTGTGATTGTTTTGCTGAATATGAAACTAAATTTCATAACAAGCAATTTCATTTTTTGGCACATTTTCTTCTTCAAATGTGAAAATATCCAATAGCTCTAGAATAATAACATGCAGTTTGCTGAAATGGGCTGGGTCCAATTTTTGAACTTCTTTCCAAAAAATAACAAAAGGATGCCACTCATATACAGTAGACCCCCCTATAACGTGGAATAATATATCGCAGCGAAAAAATTGTGACCGTATTCGTATAAAGACGCTAAAAGAGACTCGTAAAATGCGGTAAAATGTCATCGCCGACTCGTGTCGCAAAAGGATTGGTCAAATCCGGACCAATAATGGACAAGCAGCTGAACTACTTACACGCTACAGAGAGTTTAGTCGGGTAAGTTGAGTTTACTATCATCTGTACTGTATATAAATTAGGTACTGTAAGTCTAATACAGTACTGTAATTTTATACATTTCTTGTGAAAGAAACATTTCTTATTCAATGGCCATAAAAATTATTTATATTAATGATATCTCCAAAGGTCAATGAATTTTTCGCAGAAAAATAAATTATCAGAAATTGTGCCTGCCGTTCGGTGTGCTGCTCTGCGACGAAAACAAGCTTAAGAAATGGCAACATCGAACGGTGCACACTCGGTAAGTAATCCTACAATTTTTTGTTTATAGCATAGTTTATACAGATTATTCCCAAAAAATTATACGTGTTTTGGAAATGTTGAGTCAAATTATTCTAGAATCGATTAATTTTATTGAAGAAAACCTTTCAAACAGCTGTAGTCTGTAAACTGCACATGTGCTGGGCTGTTGATTGGCTCATGTATTTAAGGATTCCTACAATGCAAAATTCTTATAAAGTGGAACGTATCTACCGCATTATAGGGGGTCAACTGTATCAAGCAAATAGTACTAAAATCACTCTATTCGGCATTACCTGTGTTTAATAACAAAAAGAAATACATTCACAAGGATTTTCAACATTTACTAAAATGTCTTAAAATAATGAAAAACGAAAGAACATATGCTATAGTGTTAGTGTTAATATAAAGTGTTTTTTCGTTTTTATTATTTGAAGATATTTTAGTAAATGTTGAAAATCCTTGTGAGTATGTTTATAATAATAACATTATTATTTATTATTTGTTTAATGCAAGAAAAAGAAGCATCGGCTGTTCATGATCTTTATGAATTCTTAAAAAATGAATAATTTGAAATGCAGTTAAAACTTATTGAAATAATAATAATAATAACGTCATTATTATAATTTCCCAGCAAAAACTAGCCATTTATATGAATGGAAAATAATAATGGAAATTTTTTATTTCAAGTAATGTCTTCAAAGTTCTGAGATCTAATGACACATTACTTGTAAATAACCCATGATCTGGTTGTATTTCAGGCTTGTGAATTAGCTTGCCAATATCTGGAAATATCATCTCAGCTTTTAACTGCATTTGAAATTATTCATTTTTTTAAGAATTCATAAAATCTGTCTGGTTTTTGTGTCGTGTGTCCAAGTGAAGACCAAAAATATGTAGATTTTAAGAAAATTTGGCAAATTGTTACTAATTAATTATTTTTTTAATCATATAGCTAATTTTATAACTGACAAACAGAAAAGGAAAAGAGTAATGGACAATCATGGGCCCTAATCTTGATAAAAGAAAAATATCCAGTATTGATGAAATTAACTTAATGGAATTTATATTTAACATTCCTGCCAATAATTCATACATTAAAAGATTTTTTTCTGTTATGGATTTATTGTGGATGGATAAGTGAAACTGTTTGACAGCTGGTCACATTAAAGAGCACCTTCTAATTTGCAATAACTTAAAAATTAAATAGAATGACTTGTGGTATTATTAGGAAAAAAGCTTTCAGATGCAACATGGCAATATGAAATACAGGTTCAAAAAGAAATATAGTACTAAATATTGTTAACAAAGTTGTGTTTTTTCCCTATTATTTATTATAACAACAGTGCAATGTACAGTAGACCCCTTATAACGTGTAGATACATTCCACGTTATACGAATTTCATGTTGTAGGAATCCTTAAATACATGAGCCAATTGCAGCCCGACACGTGTGAAGTTTAAGGACTATGGCTGTTTGAAATGTTTTCTTCCATAAAATTAATTGATTCTAGACTAATTCCACTCAACATTTCCAAAACACGTATAATTTTTTGGGAATAATCCATATAAACTATGCTATAAACAAAAAATTGTAGTGTTACTTAACAAGTGTGCACCGTTCGACGACACCATTGCTTAAGCTTATTTTTGTCGTGGGGCAGCGCACCAAACGGCGGGTGCGATTTCTGATAAGTTATTTTTCTGCGAAACATTTGTTGACCTTTGGAGATATCATTAATATAAATAATTTTTATGGCCGTTGAATAAGAAATGTTTCTTTCACAAGAAATGTATAAAATTACAGTACTGTATTAGACTTGCAGTACCTAATTTACATACTGTACAGACGATAGTAAACTCAACTTACTTGTCTAAACTCTCCGTAGCATGGCGCTGGATGGCAGAAAGTATATATATAATTATAATAAAGTTAAAATAAATTAAGTTAATATATAATTATATATACAGTATCTAATTTATATATAATACTGTACAGACGACAGTAAACTCAACTTACTCGCCTAAACTCTCTGTAGCGTGTAAGTAGTTCGGCTGCTCATCTAATATTGGTCCAGATTCGACAATCCTGTCATGACATGAGTTGGCAACAATGTTTTACAAGTCCCTTTTAGCATCTTTATACGAATACTGTCGCAATTTTTTCGCCACGTTATAGGAACTCGCGTTATAGGGTGGTGTACTGTAGAGTAATAAAGTTATATAAAAATGAGCATTTTTAGAAATATACCTACTTATTTTTTACATTGTGTCTGGATTAACTGTTTCTAAAATGTCCAATGCTATCTGTTCTTGCTAGTTCATTTTCCATCACAGTCAGTATGCCATGTTGCTGACTAACTTGGATTTGTGTGTCTTTTGTTCTTTGAGTTAATCTATATCTATTGTATTATTTTTTCTGTGAGTTTACTGTTTTTTGTTTCATTTCTTTGACTTTTGACTGTTTATGAATAAGATTCACACAAAATGGAGAGAAAAAAATGTGTTTCTACATACATTTGAACTAAATACTTTCATACATTTGAACTAAAAATGGTTATTCTTTGAAAAATTGATACAGAAACACAAAGAAGTTGCATGGTCATTAAAATTATAAAGGCCCACAGTATCAATGATTGTGAAAAATAAAGACAAAATCAAAGGCTATGTAATGACTGCAGAACATATGCAGTCAATAATGATAAATATGAAACGTAGAAGACTTATTGAAGATATGGCTGGATGATCAAATTTGTAAATGTATTCTGCCAAGTCAGGCAATTATTTTCACAAAGACTAAAAGCCTTTATGGTGATTTAAAACAATAAAATGGAAAGATTAGTGATCAAACATCATTTTCTGCAAGTAATGGTTGATTCAATTGATTTAAGAAAACAGCTAACTTTTCTTAAATCTACATAAATCTTACATAATTTTAAACTGACAAGTGAATCTGCAAGTGTAGATATGGTATCTGCTTCAACTTTTATGGCTAAATTCTCCAAATTGATTGAAGAAGATGATTATTATTGTGCACAACAAATATTTAACATTGACGAAACTGGTCTGTTTTGGAAGAGGATGCCAGGTCATACATATATTGCTAACAAGAAAAAGAGTGCCCTCAGACATAAACCTTTGAAAGCTCGACTTACTTATTACTTGATGAAAACATATCAGGCAGCTTCAAATTAAACCTTGTACTTGTCTATCACTTAGAGAATCCAAGAGCCTTTAATGGGAAAAACAAGTCTTCTGTCAGTGATTTGGCAATCAAATAAAAATGTCTGGGTTACTGATATTGTTTTCCAAGAATGATTTTCAAAGGAATTTGTTCCATTGGTGAAAAGAGTATTTGAGAAAATGCAACTTAAGTGCATTTTACTTTTGGATAATGCACTAGGTCATCCTCAAAGCATTGGTGACATATTTCCACAATTTGAAGTGGTGTATTTTCCTTCAAATATGATCTCATTGCTTCAGCTGATGAACTAGATGGTAAATGCAACTTTTAAACATTACTATACATGCTGTTTAATGATGGATGCAATTTTTTCCATTGATTGTGACTGGGTCAACACCAAGGAACTTTTGGAATGGATACAATATTTAGCATGCTGTATTGAATATTAAAAAATCTTGGAATGAGGTCAAGGATTCTACAATGAATATATCATTGAGAAAGTTGTGTGTGCAATTTGTAACATATAATGAAGATGATATTGAAATTTCTGATATGATAATTACACAAGTGGTACAGCTGTGGAGGAGACTAAATTTAAAGATTGATGATATTGAACATCTAATTTAAACCCAGAAGGAAGAATTATTAAATGTAGAATTGATGGAGATACTATGTGAAGATGATATTTTAAGAATTACTGATGAAGAACAATACAACACCAGTCAAAACATTGGAAAATAAAGAGCTTATGTTAATTTTTAAGAAAAAGGAAGAACTTTTTTACTTATTAGAATATCATCTTGATCAACATAGGAGGACCACAGTAAGAAGGGGAATTTAGTNCCTATAAGATCATTGATTTTTCCGTTTTATCTGAATTACATGTTGTACGAGTCACTTAGATTTTACAAATATGTGAGCCGTTCACAGCCCGGCACACGTATTTGTAAAATCTAAGTGACTCATACAACATGTAATTCAGATAAAACGGAAAAATCAACGATCTTATAGGGGGGTCGACTGTAGTGCTCTTATCAAGTATTCAATATTAGCTACACTGTATTAACAGAGACATCAAATTCTTCTTTCTTTGCTGTAGAGAATCACATAATTTAACAAGAAAATACGTTGCAGAATGATGAGGTATGAAACCATTTTGATCATTGCTGAAAAGCTATCCATGAGATGAAACTTTCTGTACATAAAAAAAAATTGTTTGGGAAATGGCAATTTACTATACAACAATTCACATTTACACAATCTGGGGTATGCCATATTAGCAAATCTCGCTAATGTTGTATTATTCATATTTCTATTGGTGTCATATTTGTGCTCTTTAATTCTGAATGTAGAATTTCCATTTGTGTATCCAATGTACACTATCTTTGCTATTCATCTGTGCTGGAATAAGATACTAGTTTATTCTTCAAAACTAAATTACAGTGTAGTTAGCATATACTATTAATAAACTGTTTTTATTACAATATCTGAGAAATATAGCAATAGATTTTTTCTGTACCATGTTTTTTTATTAAAATAGTATAAATTGTTATATTAACAGAATGCTTACAATGTAATTTTTCGAAGAAATTAAATGAAACATTAATTGAAATTTCTCACTAAACAATTTTTTAATGCTGTGTTTTAATTCTGTGTTATAGATAGAAGTTCTTCAAGCAGAAGTTCAAGCATTAAAGACACTTGTTATTACTTCTACTCCAAGTATGCCTAACAGACATCTCCATCCTCAAATAGAAAAAAAAGGAAATGGAGTTCGATGCTTGTTTCAAAAAGGTCACAAAAGATATCCAAGCAATTACGAATTGGAGTCAGCTACTAAAGATACACCTCCAGACTCACCCATAAAAGAATTCGCCTCTTCGGATATAGAATGTGAAAATAATGAGGTAAAGTCATATCTTTTTAAGTTCTGAATAGTAATACAGTAAACTTTGTCTAAAACAGAAACCTGCCTAAATGGAATAAATTCTTTTTATGTTAAATTTCTGAGCTGGAAACCTGTCTAATGCAGAAACAACAGGTGTTTGGGTACAAAGAATGTAACAGTCTGGATAAAGTGGAAAAGTAAGAATTCACCTATAGACAAATAAATGAAATTGCTACCAGGTATAACATTTGCTGCAGAGCATGGAAAACTGTATTCCAACCTTATCAGAGAAATAAAAGTCATTTGATTAAAACAAAAGACACAAGATCTTTTGTTTAAGCCCACTACTGGGTTAGTAGATAAAGTCACTAAACATTGGCTGTCCATTTGGACTTTTATTCCACATTTTATTCACCTGCGTAATGCTTTAATAAAGGGTTGTTTCTCATAGAAAATCACCTTGGGAAGCATCACCCCTTTGATAGAGTGCCCTCATGTTCTGCTTTATCCCATAAAATTAAACTTTTGTTAATATTAGTCTTTGTTGAATTATTCAGAGACAGAATTGAGAACTTTCAAGTATCCTTTCAAGAATGTTTTATACATATATAAAAGAATCCAACAACAATATTTCACTAATTGCAAACTGCAGTATAATAGTTTTTCCCAGATGATAATTTAGGAATATGCTCATGATCCTAGGACCTTTAGTCAGTTCATTCTAAGATTTTTTTAATAAAAACTCAAACAAATAAATATAACATAAGTGATAATCAGATTTATACAACAACCAGCAGATGAGCCAGGCATTGCCCAGGCAAAAAACAACAACAAAGATTAAGATTATTAGGTTGTTTCATACTTCTAATCCTTCTATTCTAGTAGCCCAGGACGCCCTCTAGTGGATGTTCTAGCAGTAGTGGTATCATTCTGTGGTATAAATAATAAATTCCTATTACAAATAAAAATAATAATATACTGAATTTTCACGATGTCCATTTTTCATTCATGAGAGTACCATTTTCCAGTTTCTGGAAACTGGAAAATGTTGTGCTCATGAATGAAGAATGGATGATGGTTTTGGATTATAAGGCATTATACCCATCAATCAAACTTCCTCCATGTTTTTGTACCTTGAGAGATTTTTTATTCGCTAATGTTAACAATGCTACCAAATACCACATGCAGATTTTAGAGTTAGCAGACTTGATTTGTCACACATCTTTCTTTGAATTCAAGAATAAAACTTATCTACAGGGGTGTGGCATACTAATGGATAGCCCCATGTCATCGGTAATTTGCGAGTTGGTACTCCATAAACTGGATAACAGTATCCTCCCTTCGTTACAACAAGATATATTGATATATACAAGATATGTTGATGATATCTTTATTTTATGGAAGGACAATTGCAGCAGCAAGCATTTTATGGTTCTAATAAACAGTAACCCATATGGTTTAACCTTGGAATTGGAGCAGCAAAGTAGTAACAGTGTTAATTTCTTGGATCTGACTATAACATGTATAGAAGGGGAAATCCGAACCAATATATATCGTATACCATCATCTCTCCCCATCATTATCCCTAAGAATTTGGCGGATCCGGAGCATATCAAAATGGCGGTGTTTTGATCTTGGATAAGAAGGGCGCACATGCATTGCTCAAACGTTTGCGATACTGTTAAGGAATTACAGTAGAGTATAACGTCGATTATCCGACTCAATTGGGGACTGGGGTTGGTCGGATAATTGAAAAGTCGGATAACCGAAAAGTATGAAAAAATCCATTATTAGTGTAGTATATTATTATATCCCATGTAATTAGTATATTAGTATATCGCTATTAACCTACTTCGCGTTGAATTTTCATCGATG